>NC_051316.1:25098197-25259644 GCF_015220235.1 Choloepus didactylus
AATAAAACTGAATTTTAAAAAATGTCCTTAAGGGGCTATTTGAACTCCTAGAAGTTACAGGGAGCAACAGCTGATGACATACCTGAAGAACATTTTTTTATGTGGCATTAAAGATTCTGCTTGCCTCTCTGATTCAGACAAAAAAAAAAAAAAATCACTTGTCCAGGTCACCGCAGCTGACCTGGGCTGAGGAATCTTCAAGGCGAGGAGCACAGGAGCTCAGATTCTGGAGCTGGAGGTGCAGGAGCAGGTGGGAGGGCACATGAACGCAGAGGCCATTCTAGAATACAGCCAGCACAACCAGGTGTGAAATAGGATGGAACACAAAATGAGGCTGCTGTCTTCACCTTCTTTGTAAACAACTGTGTAATCATGTTGTGGATTGTAATTTCCCTATCTGGAGTTTGTGCCTTGCTCATCTTCATACTGTAATATGAATTCATATTGTAGCAAGAATCATATCAGAATCCCCAGAGGAACTTTAAAAAGTCCCGATGCCCAGCCCACCCCAGATCAATTAAACTAAACTTACTACTGAGGGATCAGGATTTTTGAAAGCTTCAGAGATCCTTCCAATGTACAACTTTATTGAGAACAAACAGCATGTAAGTCAGTGTACTCTAAAGAAGGGACAAGTAGAAAATGTTTTGAAGATTTTGTATAGAGGAGTCATACCAAAGGAAGCTTTTCATCTCAAGGTCATAGTTTAGAACAAAGACTGTTGGGTGAGGGCATGGCAGGAAAACACCAGCCATTCCGGAGAGATTTCTAACGGAGTGTTTGTCATAAGAGCCTACAGTGCAGCCTGTATAACATGATAGTTCCACAATATATTCGATTTCTGTGCTCAGGATTTCATCCTGATAGCTCAGAGTATAAATGCCATGTTTTCCTGTATCTGCTTTCATAACCCTTAAGACCACTACTGTACCATATCATGTTACTTGAAGATTGGGCAAATTTGGATTTTGTCTCCATGATGAATCCTCGTCCTCTCTATCCTTCCCTGCACAATACCCAGCCACATGAAATTCACCAGCGCCATGGAAAGGTCTTAATTTCCTAAAAGGCGTGGCATGCCACAGGTTCACTGGTTTCAGTGTTTTTACCGCTGGTCATCCAAGCTTCATGGATGGCTGACTCTACCATCTCCAAAGGGAATCACAGTGAGCAAAGCAAATAAAAGTGATAGTAAGTGTAAATATTCATGAGCATCTCATGTCTAAAATTATAAAACTAATTAAGCGGCAATCTTAAAATTAACCTTGAGCTGCTTCTCAGCTTTGCCGGTGTCTGAGGGGCAGTGAGCAGAGAAAGAAGGATTATGGAGGTGTCTGTTTCTTCTGCGTGGAGGAACTGGGAACTCATTAACTCAGCAGGAGGCAGAAAAGTTCAAGTTAAATTAAACCTGTATTTAGCACAAATACCAGAATAAATATGGAATATATAAATTCCAAATCTCTGTAGAAAAAAAAAAAAAAAAAAGAATGAAAGGAAACACCTGATGCAAAATGTCAGGAAATTACATGTATATATAATTTCATATAAATTACTTATGTATGTGTGTGTTTACTTAGAAAGAGTGGTGAATTGAAAACATAATGGCAGAAATAACCCCAGATTTCTTAGACACACATACACACACAAAGAAGAATGATTAACCTCCTCTATTGATGGGTTGGATGGGAGGAAAAAAAAAAAGGCTACATGACATTTACATGAAATACATTTGAAGCAAAAAAAAAAAAAAGAAAGAAAGAAAGAAAGAAAGAAAAAAAAAAGTTGAAAGTAGAGGAATGGAAAAAAGTTATCCTAACAGGAAAGTATTCTAGCCCTATATACTTACAGATCTAACAATGTAATTTTCAAATATAGTTTCCAAATATACAGGTGCAAAACTGAAGATGTATAAAGAGAGACTGACAGATGTACTATGCTTTTATATCCATGACTCTACAGTGATACCAAAGAAATTGTACACAATTGGAATAAACATAAAAATTCCCTTCCCTTAAATGAACTTCTAAGGAAGATTGATGAATTCTTTACAGGTCACAATTTCTGATCCTAATTAATTGTGAAATGGACAAAAAAGAAGAGAAAACAAAACAAAACAAAACCACACAAAAAAATGGAAATAAAAATATACCCCTATTAAATAACTGTTAGCATAATGATGAAATCAAAACAGAAATTAGAAGTAACTTGAAAATAAACAAATATGCAATACTAGACACCAAATAGTCACATGGAAAGACCTGCAGATAACTTTAAACATTCAAAGCTAGAACAGACCTAAATAATATTTCACAATTGTTTAAAAACCTAAAAAAGCATGCAATATACTGTTATTTGCTAGTAATCTAGAAAGTCTAGATAAAATGAACAGGTTTTTTTTAAAATAAAAATAATACAGTAAGTAAATGAAAATGAAAATAATTTAAATAATGAAGTAGATTCAAGTAAAGATGAATAAGAAATTAATAAAAAATTAAGTATATGTATATTTCATTATTTATAAAAATAAAATATTGAATAAACTGAATTTCATAGTAACTTTATGGTTACTGGCCTATGGTACAGCTGTTCCATGGGCCACCAAGCATTAGCCATTACAAAGAATGAGACCTGAAGTGATCTAGCAGAGTGTCATTATATATATATATATATGGGTATAGTGGTTACTTCTGGGCATGGGAATGGAGGGGAGGGAGCAGGCTGGGAATAATCAACCCTCCATTTATAAACTTCTGTATTACTTGATGCTTTTTAAAATAGCAGTGCCTAATATTTGTAATTAAGGGAAAAGTGGTTGTATAAAGAATAAAAAATGGGCATCATATTTACTCAGAAATTATTAGTGCATGCCTTAGTTATATTCTAAAATCTCTAATAAAAATTCTCTAATTCATTGCAAGTTTTATAACAATGAAAAAGAACAGTGAAAATCTAACTATCCACCCCAGAAAAGGGTTATAACGCCACTATAATCTGTCATATGGCTTAACCCTTGAATATCACCATCCTTACTGCTGTATTGGTATATCTTCAAGTCATGACCCGAAAGAAAAGAGCACATTCTAAGGGAGTGGCAAATAACTTTGCATATAGGGTGGACAAGTCAGAAAGATTCAGGAAGTTGCAATTCAGGAAACTGAACTCCCACTCTAAGCCATTAAATGCAGTGTGAACGAGAAGCCATGTTTAATATTGGACAGCAGCACATCACAAAGCTGGGCCATGATTTGCTCACTGCTGGTAGGTGCAGCACTTCCAGAAGTGTGTAAGAGGAAGTGCTAGTGCACAAGGGGCAGTTGAAAGAAAGGTCCTTGGGGCCAAATACATTTGAAAAATGCCACAGACCACACTCACCATGTCACAGTACAGATTAGCCCATGAAAAGGATATCAGGAGGAATGGATATTTAGAAAGCCATTGACACTTGGTTTAAAATATATTTTTCAAAATGTATTTTCTCAAACCTAATTGACATTAGAATTCTTTTTATCCACATAATTTTTTTGTTATTCTATCGACATGTTTTGGGAAAAGTTGCACCAATGGAAAGGGAGAAAATACGTAATCAGTTGAAGAAACAGGTTTTGTGAGTGGGGTTATTGAGTAGTTTGCGTAAATGGGTGAAAAAACATATATTGGGGTATAATGGGAGAAGTAGGGTAGCCTGAGTTGGGGAGTTGCTGTTCATTATTTATTTTCATGGTTTCTTGGTCCTTTTGGAAATACAGGGGGATATAAAGTAGATTGCAAGTTAAAATAAGAAATTGTTCTTGCACCCTTTGTAATACAACCATTATTATTTCCTGAAATTAAGTTAATGTCTTTTTAAAAATGTAATTAAATAATACAGCAGTAATTATAGTTCACTTTATCAATTTAAACAACATATGGATATAAAATAATCATCTCCTACAATCCCTTTCTATCCGGATACCCAGGGGAGATGCTGAAAGCCTTGGTCTGTTGAGCAAGCATTCCTAAGTAAACATTTCTACTCGGTTTTCAAAAGGGTGAAAAGACACCATCCCATATGTTCTAGTGGCACAGATCCCAAAATGTTTTAGATGAGGCAGAACAGGGAGGAGGAGAACACGTGGACCAAGAGTCAGTGGGCCTGGGTCCTAGGCTCAGCTCAGTGTCTTCATCAAGCACCTCTGGAGGAGGATGTCACACCAACTATATAACACTACAATTTCAATGTCCTTTTAGTGTAAATATATTTTAGCCTAATATTTTTTCTTATAAAAGGATACATTTTATACATAAACACTTGGATTGCCATTTTTATAACTGAACAAAGAAAATAAGCTAAATGTGAAAAGACCTTTAAATTTCTACAAAGGCAGTTACAGATCTCAAATAATTTTCACTTTTTTCCCATATTTTAGCACATGGGAAAGCACCTCTGTTTCTCTGTCACGGGTGTACCTCAGGGTTTGTTAAATTCATACACATTTGCACCTCCCTTTCTTTGTCACAATAAAGGCTCAGCCACAAGTACCAGGGCTGGCTGGATCCATTTTCTTTCCAGTTGTGGTTACCTGACTCTAAGTGCTTGACGTGGAGCCAGGCTGGAAACCAAGTGTTGCTTTCTGTGCCATCAGAAGGGCAGCCAGGGAGATGGCTTCCAGTCCAGCACCTAATGTTACCGATTGAAATTATCAGGCCAAGAAACAAGCTCAGTGTACCAAAGCATCACCAGAGCACCATTCTGTATTTCAGGCTTAGAAACCGTAAGAAGTGCTTTTGCTTGAATCCAGCTTGTTGTAAATAGTGCAGTGGGGAGGTAGGACAGGAGCGTTGTTTCAAAAACTGAGCATTGTACTAAACCTTTAAGGTGTTGGGATCAAAGAGTTAGCTCCAGACCACAAAGCAATCATTAGAATTTATCTGTCTGTTCCCTTTCTTATGCTTTCTATGAGACAGAACTCACTGTTGGCCATTTTTTTATCAGGCTCAATTTTTTCCTGTAGATTGTTTGCATTACTATTGTGTCTTTTCATTTATTTAAAATGCACAAAATAACATGTAAGTTATGCAGAAAATGTAAGGAATAACAATAAAATGAATCACACGTACATCCCAACCTGCCAAAGAAATGAAATATAGTCCTTACCTTTCGAGACCTCCATAGATTCCTTCTAAATTCCATTGTTTTTATCGTTCTTGTTCCTTTTTTAAAAAAAATATTTTTATCAAAATAAATGTACTGCTAAATAATAGATGATTTCATTTTTATAGTTTTGAACTTCAAATAAATGGAATCTTCCTATACAATTCTTCTACAATTTGCCTTTTCTGCTCAATAGTATGTCTATAGTTTTTCTTTTATGATGTTTAGCCATAGTTCATTTATTTTAATTGTGTATGGTATTCCATCATACTACAGTAAATTCACTTTCTACTTGATTAGATTGATTTTGTTTCCCAGTTTTTGCTATTAAAAAATGCAGGAGTTTCTCTATACCCAGGAGTAGAATTGCTCTGTCAAAGTGTTTGCACATTTTCAACTTATCAGGTTAGGACAAAGTGTTTTCCAAAGTGATGGTGCTGATTTGTACCTGCACTTGCAGGAAAAAGTTCCATAGGTTCACATCCTTGCCATTCCTTGATATTGTGACACTTTTAAATTTTGGTTATTTTGATAGATAGGAAATGGCTTCTGATTTTTATTTAATTTGTATTTTCCAAATTATTAAGGCAGAAATAAAAAAATAATAATTTTAGTTAGTAATAAGTGCTTTAAAGAAAATAAGATAGGTGTGATGGTTTCAAGCTATGTACCTCAGAAAATCATGTTCTAATCCATTCCTGTGGGCTTAGACACATTGTAAGTAGGATCTTTTGATAAGTAGGATCTTGACTTAAGATGTGATGCACCTCATTCAAGGTGTGTGTTAATCCTCTTACTGGAGTCCTTCATAAGAGAAAGTCACAGAAGCAAATGAGAGAAAGCCACAGAAACAGAAAGAAAGCCATGGAAGCCAGAAGTTGAAAGCAATGAAACCTGGAAGAGGAGGGAGAGACCAGCAGACATCACCATGTGCTTTGCCATGTGACAGAGGAGTCCAAGATTGTCAGCGGTCAATCTTCAGGGAGAGAGCATTGCCTGATGATACTCTGATTTGGACATTTTCACCACCTCAGAATTGTAAGCTTTTAGGCTAATAAATCCCCATTATAACAGCCAACCCATTTCTGGTATATTGCATTCCAGCTGCCTAGCAGACTAAAACAATGGGCAAAGGTGGTAAGGAGTGGAGGGGGCCCACTTTAAACTGAGGGTGAAAGAAGGCCTCCCTGTGGAGGTTCCTTTGAGTTGAGACATGAGTAGCAAGATAGGTTGAGCCAGGTAGGGAGGTGAAGAAAGAGTGGTCTCTGGCTCTACAATTTCCATGGATGCTCAGGGCTACGTACCCCAGAAAAACACATTCTTAAACTTAATCCATTCCTGGGGGTGCGGACCCATTGTAAGTAGGACCTTTTGATGAGGTTACTTCAGTTAAGGTGTGGCCCACCTCAGTCAGGATGGGTCTTAATCCTATTACTAAAGGCCTTATAGAGGAGGTCACAGAGGGAGCAGCCAGATGCCAGAAGTCAACAGAACCCAGAGAAGCCAGGAGAGGCCACCATGTGCTTTGCCATGTGACAGAAAAGCCAGGAATCATGGGTCACTGGCGGTCAGCCTCAGAATGCCACAGACATCTGGGAGAAAGCATTGTTTTGATGACACTTTGATTTTGGCATTCTCCTAGACTCAAAACCATGAGCCAATAAATTCCCATTGTTCAAGCTGCCCCATTGCATGGTATTTGTTAGAAGCCAGGAAACTAAAACAATTTCCATCTAAATTATTTCCTTTGAAATTCTGGGACTAAGTATTATCTAGTGAGTAAGAGAACAGCAAAGAAAATTCTCAGCCAAACTGGGGGACTTAACAAATGGTGTCAGGAGACAAAACAGTGCTTTGGGTAAGAAAATGGGGTGTCTAGCAGGCTTATTTATTCCTATAATGGGGTCTGAACTAATTTGTGTTATAAGGAAAGAATTATCACATTTAAAACACAAATTACACTAAAACAGAAGCAAACTTGAGAAGGATGAACCAGGAATAAGTTGCACAAATATTTTAAGCTTGAAAAAAAACTTAAAATATTTCTAAATGTGTGCAAGTTTTCTCTTTTTTAAAGGAATAAGCTCTATTGAATTAAAATTATGCATGAATTTGTAAGAAAACAGTTTGTTTATCTTAACCCCGCTGGAGCACTTCCAGCCCCATTTGTGATGCTTTCTATTGTCTTTGGAGCCTTCTTATCATGTGGCTCAAAGGGATCCTTTATTTTCTGGAGAGAAAAATAATCTTTGCTTTCCCTGCCTGGAACTTTCAGCTGTGTTGAGCCCTAAGGAATTACCTATTCACTGTTGATCAATGGAGCATAAAGGAGTCAGAGATGAACCTTTCTTGTTTGTCTTGAAAATGTAAATGTGTTGCAGCTACAACAGCAGACTGCTTACAGTGGTAAATGTCAGCACCCCTTCAAAAAGAAATGGATATGTCCTAGGTTCTAATCAGCAAGCAGACATATCAACCAGAGTGTGCATATTTGTGGTCCCCAAGATCACTCTCAGCCTTGATGATTCACTTAAAGACTCACAGGACTCAGAAAAGCTGTTATTACCATGTTTATGGTTTATTAGAGTGGAGGGATACTGTTTTAGATTCCTTTGGCTGCTCAAGCAAATACTATGCAATGGGTCAGCTTATACAATGGGAATTTATTAGATCATGGTTTGTGAGGCTAAGAGAAAGTCTAAATCAAGTTGTCATCAAGACAATGATGCTTTCTTCCAGAACTCTAGTATTCTGGGGCTGGCTGCTGGTGATCCTTGGTCTTTGGCTCCACTGTCACAACGCAATGCACGTGGCTGCCTCTCCTGGCCTCTCTTTTCTTTTCTGGGTCCCATTGAATTTCAGCTTCTTGCTTCCTGGGGCTTATTCTCTCTGAGTTTTTCATTTTGCTTATAAATGACTACAGAAATATGATTAAGACCCATCCTGGGCCACACTTTAACTGAAGTAACCACATCAAAAGCTCCTACCTACAATGGGTTCACACACACAAGAATGGATCAAGGTTAAGAACATGACTTTCTGGGGTACATGCAACTCCAAACCATCATATTCCACCCTCAACCCCCAAGAGATGTGTTCTTTCTACATGCAAAATGCATTCATTCCATAGTAAAATCCCAAAAGCCTTAAGTCTTTTCAGTAACAGTGCTAAGTAAAAAGTCTCATCAAAATCAGTTATGAGTGTGGTATGTCCTGGGACACAATTCCCCTCTGACTGTGAACCTGTTAAACCTAAAGAAGAAGTTATCTGCTTCCAATATACATAGACACCCCCATTCCAGGAGGGAGAAATTGGAAGGAAAACAGGAGCCATGGATCCCAAACAATTCTGAAACCCAGCAGGCATACTCCATTAGATTTCAAGATCTGAGAGTCATCCATGGATCAATGTTTTGTCCTCTGGGCCTTATGGAGTGGCAGTGCCACCCCTTTCAACTGCTTGTACAGCGGCCGTGCTCTCCCCAAATATCTTGGTCCAAGGAGATATCTGCGGTGCAAACCTCGGTTGCCATGCTTCTGCCCTTGAAGTCATTTTTCCTTCAATCTGTCCCTTCTCTGTCCCTTTCAGTCTAGGCAGGCAGTGGTTCCACTCATACAAATATTGTGAAAAACTTGGCTTTGCAGGTAGCTTAACAGGGGCCCAAACCATCAGACAGAAGGACTTTCCATAGGTCCTTCCTGCATAACTGCATTTCCAATCCTGAGTTCCTCTGAAATGATTGACTGGTTCCATGTTCACTTAAACCCTCATATGGAGCCCTATTTTTCAGGGACTCACTTTTTGGAGCCACTTCTGGCCCTGATCTCAGAGCACACTGTCTGGGTGAACTCAGAATTTTCCAATCAATCAATTTCTGGTTTTTCTTGTGCTCAAGAGTTCATTTCTCAGCTTATCCTTTTCCTCTCGCATTTCACTATAAGCAAGGAGAAAACAGGCTGCACTTCTACACTTAGCTTGGAAATATACAAGTTCATTGCTCTCAGGTTCTGCCTTCCATATTTTGCCAAGTTCTCTGCAACTTTAAAACAAGGACCTCCTTTCCTCCAGTTTCCAATAACAAATTCATCATTTCCTTCTAAGTCCTCATCAGAAGTACTTTTAGAATCCATATTTCTACCACCAGTCTCTTCAAAGAAATCTAGGCTTTTTCTATCAGGCACTTCACAATTCTTCCAGTCTCTACCCATTACCCAAATCCAAAGTCATTTCTACAATTTTGGGATTTGCAGTAGCAGCACCCCACTCTCCTGCTACCAAAATCTGTTTTAGTTTCCTTGCTGCTCAAGCAAATACCATACAATGGGATGGCTTAAGCAATGGGAATTTATTAGCTCATCATTTTGAGGCTAAGAAAAAATCCAAATGAAGGGGTCATCAAAGTGATGCTTTCTTCCAGAAGACTGGCATTCTATGGCTGCCTGCCAATGATTCTTGGTCCTCGGCTCCTCTGTCAAATGGCAGTGCACATGGTGGCCTTTCTTGGCTGTTTTGTTCTCTTCCAGGTTATAAAGGAGTCCAGTAATAGGATTAAGAGCCATCCTGGGCCACACGTTAACTTAAGTAACCTCATCAAAAGGTCCTACTTATAATGGACTCACACGCACAGGAATGGATTAAGTTTATGAACATGTTTTTCTGGGGTACCTACAGCTCCAAACCATGACAGATACACATTAAAATCATCAAAGAAAGTAGGTGCATAGAGAGGAGTCCAAAAGAGACCAGACACAGCTTTCAGTTGTCCTCTCCCAGTGGAGTAGTACAACAGCATTTAATTCTCAAAGCAACTGTGTGTGACAATACGTATGAAGTATTGCCAACCAGGAAATCTCACCTAAGCTTTGGTATCCAGGGTTTTTATTGGGAGTCAGTCACCTAGGCATGAAATGTCAGAATGACTGATCTTAAGCTACTTAAGCCCCAACCTGCCCACCTTCCCTGCCCAGAGGTCGAACTGACATAGGTAGAACTGGCTCAGGGCCCACATCATATACCACATGGTCAGCATAGTATATCCAGAGTAGCCAAAGACCCCAGGTACACAAAGACACTCTTATCAGGCAGGACATTCCAAGGTTTTCTCTCAGGAGCTAGTCAAGGGCCAGTCCTTTCTTTAGAACATGCAGAGTTTGAGCAACCCAAGCTCCCTCAGTTATCGTTTTCATGCACCGAATACTTGATTATCACTGTGTTCTTCCAAATAATTTTGAAAGGAGAGAGTGTTTATCTGATTCAAGGGCTTATTTCAAAGGTCTTTGACTTGTTTACCAAAAATAAAAATAAGAGGGATTTAAATTGACTATTTAATTATACATTATATATACATAGATATGTTGCCCCGATAAATAAACAGCTTGCATCTTCTCTAGTCTCCTTTTGCTTGCTGTGCATTAGTAAGCCCTTTTCCCCCTTTTGAATTTAATATTAACAAAATATCTTCCACCTGAAAACATGAGAAATTTCTAAACATTTAGACCATTTCCATACAGTGATTGTCACCCATGACCCAGTGTCCCAAGCCCCTAGAGTGCCTCTCACTTTTGCCTATTCTGTGCCTAGTGGTGCTTTGATGCAGTAGTGGTATCCAGCCCTTGATCAGTGTTCTAGAGAATCCCAAAAGGAGCATTTTTATGTGACATTCAGACCTTTCACATTTGTCTCATGAAATTTGGTGCTGCTGCCAATTACCGCAAACACTGTGCCCCTACAAAGCAGAAAAAGCATGGCAACTGGTTGTCATGAAAAATTACCCAAGAGACACTGGTAGACTGCCCCTCCTTTTTATCTCATGTTAAACTGACTAACAGGGGATGAGGATTAAAATGAGCAACTCATCAAAAGCAGCAGCGCATGGGGAAGAAATTTGGTTGGGAGCTAAGCACCAGATGTAGCATTTGAAGTTGACAGTTCCTGGCAGAGGGGAAGAGCATCCCTAAACTCATGAAGGCCAGTGTTGTGCACATTAGGACAAAGATTGGAGAGACACTCAACATCATCCACACTTAAATCACCAAGGGAAGCACAGTTAATGCAGAGCTAAACCAGAGCAGTTTAAGATTAGAAATGGAAGTAAGAGCCAGTCGTTGCATTCTGTAAGTGAGCTTCTGAATGCCCTGAACAGATTTTCCCCTGGCCCAATATTCCCACTCTGGTGTCTGAGGGAGCAGGGAGTGGAGAAGGATAAAGGGAAGACAATGTGCACAGAAAGCTCTTGAGATAATGAGTGAGGGGGAGAGATGAAGCAGAATATTTGTTATTTTGTACATCATTTAAACATGCCAATGTTATGACTACATTATTGATATTTAATTTTCCTTGCTGTGGTAGATTGAATCATGTACCCCAACTAAAGACACGTTCTTATCTTAATTCATGTTCCTGTGGGTGTGAACACATTTGTAAATAGGACCTTTTGGAGATGTTATTATTGGTTAAGATGTGGCCAGCTGAATCAGGGTGGGCCTAAATCCTACGACTTGAGGCCTTATAAAGAAAGGAAATTTGGATGTGATCAGAGAAAAGCCACAAGAAGAACCCAGAAGGAAGTGGGAACCAGATGAGAAAACAACAAGGAGAGAGAGAGAGTGCCATATGATGGAGTGCACAGGTGCAAGCCATAGAAACCCAAGGACTGCAGCAAGCTAGCATGAGCGCATATGGACTTCAGGGAGAAAGCATGACCTGCCAAGCCCTTCATTTTGAACTTTTAGCTTCTGAAACCAAAAGCCAATAAATTCCTCTTGTTAAACCAGCCCACTGAATGCTATTTGTCATAGCAGCCCTGGCAAACTAAGACACTTGCATTTGACACCCTTGAGAATATGCATGTACTTAAAGATCAGCCCTTACCTCAGTTTACCCAGTTACATCCTGGAGCAGATTACAAGCTGCTGCAAATAGAAAAGCATCTCACGTAATAAAAAAAAACTCTCCATACATTATTTAAAACACATTTTTTTATTAGAAGGGGCCTAAATGTCTACTGAGTCTTTTAGTATCATGCAATTATTGATCAAGAAACAAAAATGTTGAAGCTAAACATACATAAATGTATTTTCACCATTGTGCTTCTCATCAAAATAAATAAAATACATAGGGAACTACACTATTTCATAAGAATGACAGTTTTTTTTTTTCCTCCCCTGGGCATTACTAAAAGATAATTGGAAACTATAATATTTCAGTAATAATAAAACAATCAAAACACAACACTGTTGGCTAAATTAAATATGTAAGAATCATAATATGGTTTAGAAACTATTAAGTAAATCTGCTTAGATAGGGAAAGATTAAGAAGGATACTTTCTTAAAAGCAATTTGGAAGAAATGGTGACTATCTGAACAATGTCCACAATATGGATATAAGCTGTGAATAATATTTGCTACCAGAAATGTCCACAAAATAAACACCATTATGGGCATGAATTTGTTTATGAAATCTTGTCCCTGAGCATTTACAGGTTAAAAAGGCAGTTATTTCACTAAACCAGGCAAAACCCACAGGTGAGTGTTGTTCTTGTCTCTTGTTAGCTGACTTGAACTTTATAAAAAATGAAATACAAGACCCAGAACTGAACGACACTTTCACCTGGACAGACACTCACCAGGCTTGTCAGATGAAGTCTGGATTTTCCAAGGGCACAGGCAGGGTAGAGCCCAAGCAGACGCAAACCCCACAATTGTCACATGCTGGGAGAGGCTGCCATATGGATCCAAGCTAGTGGGGAAATGGGAAGTTGCTTTTTTTTAATAGAAATAAGCCAGATATCTGGAATCCAATCAGTGATTTTAGAGAAAAACAAACACACAAAATAACATTCCATTTGGCAATTTCAAATGAGCTGAGATGCATACTCCAGGGGTTCAGACAATGGTGCTTGTGGTTCATGCAGAACACGAAACTAACGAATCATGACATGGGGCTCATTTGGGCCAAAGTCTAGGGTGCAATCGATGAGCTATCTCTCTGCACCTGTGGGAATGAAGAACAAGCACTTAGAGGCCGAGAGTGGAAATGCCACCTCTTGTATTAGTCTAAGGTAAGGAGAGCAAAGCCAGCATCTCAGGGAAGGGCTAAGCCCAAGGTTTTGTCCGTAAGTCAGTCAATACACTCAGATTTTGCTTTAACTGAAAATAGTTAATTAAATTGACTTTGCAATGGAACCAAAGGATGATGGTAGAGAAGTGAATAATGAAAGTGGGCAAATTGTTGAGGGTAATACAGGATGAATTTAACAGACAGAAATCTCAAAGACACCATGGGTGGAAAGAGCAGAAATAGAAGATGACATAACTGCAGCACAAAAAATAGATCTTAACTCAGCAAAAAAAGATGTCAGTAAGCTTTCATAACCAGTGCTTCTTTTCAGTTTTTGAAACCTGACACAATTTAAAAAAAAAGTCTTCTAAGCTTGAATTCAATTACAACTCCATGCTTTTTTTCATGTTATAAGTTAAATTTTAATATTTAAATCCTTCTTGATATTTCATATAATCTCATGTTAGAATTTACTCTTGAAATGCTCCTGCTAATATAAAATATTTTGGGTTTTGCATTATCTTTTATTTATAAATATTAAGTTCAATTAATATCTTCCCAAGTTTAGAAAGACATTTAGAAAGACGGTATTTTTATTTTAAATTAAAATTTCTGAATTAATGGCTATTTGTATTTTTTTGAAACAATCTTCCAACTCTTCTGTGTTGCTCTGGAATATGAGGGACCCAACATTAGAGAGAAAAGAGAAGAGGCAGAGATGTGCTGACTCGTCTTGAGCACCCATGAAGAAGCCTGTGCAAGGAAGGAGGAGAAGCTGTATCATTCACCACTTTCTTCAATATGACCCAGGACTGGCTGCTGGAATATCAAGGGGTACTCTAGTGACTTGGAGATATATACCACAGAAAAATATGTTCTTAATCTTAATCCATTTCTGTGGGTGTGAACCCACTGTAAATAGGCCCTTTTTATGAGATGACTTCAGTTAAGATGTGGCCCAAATGGGTCAGGATGGGTCTTAACCTTATGACTGGAGGCTTTACAGAGAAGGCCACACAGAGAGAAGTCATGGGGAGCAGCCAGAGTCTAAAATTCAATGGAACCGGAGGAGAAAGGAGTAAATGCCACTATGTGCATTGCCATGGAATGGAAAAGCCAAGGAACCCCAAAGATTGCTGGCCAAGATACCGCTGCGGAAGAAGCAAACCTTCTAGCAACAGAAACCATGACCCAATAAATTCCTGTAAAGTGTGAGGACCCAGGGCCCGGGGCTCTAACCCTTCCTTCATTATGCACTGCATGCAGCTGCCTACATGACTAGGAAAGACATTAATTCCCCTAATCACTCTTAATAACCAAATCTCATGAGATCCTGTTGTAACCAAATCTCACAAGACTCTGTTGTAGCCAAATCTCATGAGACCCTGTGAAACTCCCTTTTATAAGCACCACCCCTCTCTCTCTCTCTCTCTCTCTGCCTGGAATGCTGACTTCATTGTCCCTACCCACTGCCATTGGGAAGAATCTTCTCCTGTTTTGTAAGTCCCTAGTTAAATTCATGGGTGACTTCGTGCCAGGGGTGTTCTTTCGTCTTGGGGCTAATCTGGGTTAGAACATGTTGTTTTGCTAAAGCTGCCATTATGCAAAACACCAGAAATGGATTGGCTTTTATAAAGGGGATTTATTAGGACACAAATTTACAGTTCTAAGGCCATAAAAGTGTCCAAACTAAGGCATCAACAAGAGGATACTTTCACTGAAGGAAGGCCAATGGTGTCCAGAAAACCTCTGTCAGCTGGAAAGGCACGTGGCTGGCATCTGCTTGTCCTTTGCTCCTGGGTTGTGTTTCAAAATGGCTTTCTCCAAAATGTCTCTGGGCATCTGTCTTAGCTCCTCTCAGCTCCTGTGCATCCCTGCTTGTTCTCCCAGGGCATTTCTCCTAAGCATCTGGGAGTCCTCTCTTAGCTTCTCTGGGGCAAACTCTGGGCTTCATCTCTTAGCTTAGCATCTCCAAATGTCTTTCTGTCTGCATCCGCCAGTGTCTCCACACATCTGGGTCTGTGTGGGCTCTTAGCTTGTCTCAGGGGTAAACTCTGGATTACATATCTTAGCTTCTCTCCAAAATGTTTCTCTCAGCTTCTTTGAGCTCCTTCTCTCTGTGAGCTTTCTTAAAAGGACTCCAGTGATCTAATTAAGACCCACCTGGAATGGGCAGGGTCACACCTCCATAGAA
This sequence comes from Choloepus didactylus, assembly GCF_015220235.1. Lineage (NCBI taxonomy): Eukaryota > Metazoa > Chordata > Mammalia > Pilosa > Megalonychidae > Choloepus > Choloepus didactylus. Next base: position 25,113,583 of record NC_051316.1, read on the forward strand.
ATGATCTAATTAAAAGGTCTCACTTACAGTTGGCTGGGTCATCTCTCCATGGAAACAACCTAATCAAAAGGTTCCACCCTTATCTAAAGACTAGTAAGTCTGCCCCCACAAGATTGCATTAAAGAACATGGCTTTTGTGGGGTGCATAATAGATTCAAACCGGCACAGAACATTAAGCCAACCCATTGTATGGTATTTGTTTTAGCAGCTGGGAAACTAAATAATACAGCTATCTTCATGTTTCAGTAGTGTGGAAATGATAATGAAAATAATAAACTCTTGTGTAGGAGACATTATGTGCTACATGACTATTTGCTATTGGTATAGGATATAAATCTATATATTGCGTATAAGTGTTTGCTATTGTTCCAAGGATTTTATAGATATCCACACTTTAGAAAGTCAAAACAGATTCTTCTCTGCTACCCATAAACTCTTTGACCTCAGATATCAGTGTCCAACTATATCTAACTTTTTCCCCTACTCAGCAATGTCCTGGCTATCCTGAGTTGCTGAGCTGCAAATAGCTGTATTCTAGGTGTTTTGGGGGATGTTGTCTTTATTCTGTTTGTCTCATCTCTTTTCCTGTCTTCATCTCTCTTTCTCTGTCTGCCTGTCTCTCACCCTATTCAACTCTTTTGCTTGCTAACACCATTATAACTTTGCATTCCAATGTGGAATTCTTACTAGGAAATTCCTGCCATATAACTCTTCTACCAAAATAGACTCTGGCTCCCACTTGTGAAAGTGTGACTCATTTTACTCCACTTGGCTTAAGTTGTGCTTTCTTTCTCTCTCCCTGTTACCACCTCTGTAATGTCTCAATCATGATGCAAAGTCCAGGAGAGTGGACTCTTTTAAGAGACTTTCTGAGATCCCTGAAAAGTTCATCTTTCCTCATTCATTTTTCCATGACCTCCTATAATTTCTGTTAAAGCATTTATCTCATTAAGTTGTCTCTGTAGGTGCCTGACTTTTCTTCTAGATGCTGAGCTCCTGAAGGCTGGGAACATTTTTGTAAATTAATTTTAAAAAACTGAATTCACCTCTTTCTAGCCCTACAGGACATGTGGTAGCTGCCCCACAAATGCTTGCTGAGTGAACACGAGGAAACAGGGAAGCCTGCTGCACCTCACTGGGCTGGAGTGTGTAGCAAATTAAAAGAGGCCAGTTCTTAACAAACTGGCCCTGCTTTGAGGATGCAAAGCATCACTGATGATGCAAACAAACATCTTTGGTCTATGTTGAAGAGGAACTTCTTTCAGCAATACATATTCCCTGAGGTCTGCAAATCAGCAGCACCCAACAGACCAAAGCATGGCTCAGCATTGGAGTCCATTTCTGTGTGGTGCCTCTGTGGTAAGGAAGAAGAGATAAAAATGGTGGCATGAACCAGTTGGAAGGAAGAGACTGACAGGGCATTGCATACTTTGGCACAGTCTAAAACAATACTTATCACGTGAAGGGACTGTGAGAGCCTATAAGCCAAGTCCCTTGTCAGGTGAGACCCAGGTGACTTGGTGTCAGGAAACCTGCCGCAGGTCATATGGCCAGTGAGGGGCATGGGAAGGCCTCATATCTCATGCTTAATTCTTAGTCCCATGCTCTTTGCCCCACACACACCTAATTATCCTCCTTATGCTAAATAGGGCCTCGTATTTACCTAAAAATTGATAATGAGCATCTAAAATGTGGTCAACATGTTCTTCACCTTTAAGCAATCTATAACCTCTTAGGGTGAGAGGATGGAGATAAGAGAAGACCATGGATTATCTACAAAAGCTCACTGAATATTTATCCTCATAATAAAGTCTATTCCAGTTTCAGGAAAGTGTCCTGCCACCTCCCACATTTATAGGCCTCAGATGATGCTATGTAGCATGTATGTTACAGGCTGTCCTTGGGTCTGAAAATGGGCATGTGTTGGTTTTTACACTTACATGTGTCTTCTTTAACGTGGGCTGGGTACGCATACCATTCTGTGAGTATTTTAGCTAAACTCTGAGGGAGCTGGTAATGAGCTACCAATTTCTCGAGTTACTTTACATACTTTGTCTGATTAGATAATTTTTTGACCCATTGCAGACATAAATTTTCTTCAGATAAAATGGTGGTTGTGAGAGAGTGAGGTGATTAAACAGGAAGCACGTCTAATTATGTGAATCCCACATACAACTGACCTCCTTTTTCATGCTCTCATGTTGATGTTCTCCTTCTGAACATTTCAGGGATGGGGGTGTCGAGGCTCAGATTTCTACAGTGAACTGTGATCAGACCCTACAGTCATGCTGTTATATTGACATTATTTGTGACACTGGGAATTGATGCCCTTTCAACATATTCCGAAGGCTTTGCTTCACTTTTTTTTTGTTTGTTTGTTTGTTTCTCCTTTCTTTTTGTGAAATACTATTTGTTCTGTAGGTAGCTAGTGCTTGCTAGGGGGGAAAAACATTTCAAAGACTAGGGATGGGGCAAAAAGGAAGGTCAAAGAACAACTACCATTGCTATTTTTATCAGGAGATGAAATTTTATCAGGAGATAATTCAGGAAACGTACTCACTGAGTGTAAACCTTCTGATATGGTATCAAATTAATACATAATATTTTCTTTGAGCTTAAAACTATACCATAGCAGGTTTTGAAGAAATTATTCTAGGAACTTAGTGGATTCATTTAGCTGCAGAGTAGGCACAGCTAAAGAGAACTGGTGAAATGGAAGACAGAAGCAAATATCCCGACCCAAACATGGAGAGACAAAAGATCAATAACTACCCCAAGAGAAAAGGAAAAGGGGAACATGCAAGTACTTGGGGTGTCCAAAGGAGATGAGAGGAAAGCACGGAAAGTTAATACTTGAGAATTTCCAAAAATGGACAAAAGACATCAAGTGGCAGATTCAGGACCAAAAATGTATGAAAGACATCAAATGGCTGATTCAGGAAACCCTATGAACACCAATTAGATAAGCTAAAAGGAAACCAGACCTAGGAATGATATCATTCAATTGCTGAAAATCAAAGAGAAGGAGAGAACAAATTAAAAGTAGCTGGGGCCAAGGGTGTGAGGCTGATTAACTTCAAAGAACTTAAAGTAAATAACGGAACTTTTAAACCCAGTGAAAAGGCTTTAAAAATGATGAGGAGTAAAAGCATTTTCAGACAAACAAAAATTGAGAGACACTGTCACCAGCAGACTTGTGTTAAAGAAATACTAAAGGGAATTCTTCAGGCAGAAGGAAAAACATTCCAGATGGGAAACTCAGAGATGCAAAAGGAATAAAGAGCAATGAAAAGGGTAAACCTAAATAAATATTTTCTATAAAAATAACGCCTGTGGCATTTGAAGTAAATATCAAATTAGCATATACTAGGAAAATAGAATATGTCAAGAGGAAGAAAAATGGATTGTTACAAAAGAAGTTAATCCCATGGATGATGTTCTGGTTTTCCAATGCTGCCAGAATGCAAAACCCCAGAAATGGATTAGCTTTTGTAACAGGGGGTTTATTTGGTTACACAGTTACTGTCTTCAGGCCATAAAGTGTCCGAGGTAACACATCAGTGATCGGGTATGTTCACTGGAGGATGGCCAATGGTGTCCGGAAAACCTCTGTTAGCTGGGAAGGCACGTGGCTGGTGTCTACTCCAAAGTTCTGGTTTCAAAATGGCTTTCTCCCAGGATGTTCCTCTCTAGGCTGCAGTTCCTCAAAAATGTCACTCTTAGTTGCACTTGGGGTATTTTTCCTCTCTCAGCTTCTCCGGAGCAAGAGTCTGCTTTCAACGGCTGTCTTCAAACTATCTCTCATCTGTAGCTCCTGTGCTTTCTTCAAAGTGTCCCTCTTGGCTGTAGCTCCTCTTCAAAATGGCACTGTCAGCTGCACTGTAGCAAGCTCGCTCCTTCTGTCTGATCTTATATAGTGCACCAGTAATTTAATTCAGACCCACCCAATGGGCGGCCAACACCTCCATGGAAATTATCCAATCAGAGTTATCACCCACAGTTGGGTGGGGCACATTCCAAAGAAACAAAGAATTACAATCTAATCAACACTGATAACATCTGCCCACACAAGATTACATCAAAGATAATGGCATTTGGGGTCACAATATATTCAAACTGGCACAGATGACAAGAAAGGGTGGAGGGGAGAACATAGAAAATGCAAGGCAAATAAAAGCAAACTGCCAGATATATGGTAGATTTTACCCTAAGAGCATAAGAAATTACCTCGACTGTAAAATACACTAAATATTCCAATTGAAAGACAAAAACTGCCATAGAGAAGTTAAAAAATCTAGCAATAAGATACAGGAGTCACATCGAAGGGTACAGAAGAATTGAAAGCAAAAGGATTAAAAAGAGAGACAATGAAATATGACTCAAAATCAAATTGACATAGCTGTACTGATATAAATTAGAATAGATTTTCAAGTGATAAGTATTTTATTTGAGAAATAGGATGTTTCTTAAAGAAAATTGGGTTAATCCACCAGGGAAAAATAAACATTCTAAATGTGCATGCATCTAATGACATAATCTCACAATAAAGCAAGAATTGAGAGAACTATAAGAAAAGTTGACATGTCCACAAGACAATGAAAAGATTTTATAATTTGTCTCTCATTAGATGATAAAAAAGCAGGAAAAATGGCAGTAAGCATGGGTGATCTTTAACACAATCAATAAACTTGATCTTCTATAGTTGATTGTATCCAACAACCAAATTTGCCCATTCATTTCAAATGTACACAAAATATTTTCAATAAGTAAAGCAAGACCCAAAAAATATCACAGTACAGAAATCATACAAGAGTCTTTCCTCTAATTACAGAGCATCTCAGAAATCTATAACAAAATAAAAACAAAAAGAACAAAATTGGTGTGTGCTTAAAATTTAAAAATTCCCTTCTAATTAACTCATGGGTCAAACAAGAAATAAAATGGAAAGCATAAGATATTATGTATGGAGTGAGAATAAAATGCAATTTATCAAAACTTGTAGAATGCAGCTAAATCTGAGCTTAGAGTAAATTTTTTTCATCTTAAGTACATGAACAGAAAAGATGAAAGCTGAAAATCAATGATCAATCTCTCTCTCTCTCTCTCTCTCTCTCTCTCTCTCTCTCTATATATATATATATAGAGAGAGAGAGAGAGAGAGAGAGAGACACACACACACACACATATATCTTCATGTTTTTGTTAGGAAAAGAATAGCAAAGCAAATAGAAAGAAGAAGGAAGGGAAAGAGAAATATAAAAGAACAAGTAAATAAACCAGAAAACAAACTTACAAAAGTCTGGTAAATGGAGAGAGGGAAGAAAGCTGTGTGTTCCCATGGATGCAGAATTTAAGCTGGATAAGGAGAGGGTGCATGTCGATGGGAGAGCAGCGGGACTCAACAGATTGAAGTCTTTGTGTGGTCATAAAATGGCAGCAGTGGGTGAAATCCCAGTAAGGTCTGTATCTGAATTCCTAGTTTTGTTCCAATGTAAATTTCCTAGTTTGACAGTGTACTATTGCTTATGTATCATATTGTCATTGGTGGGGAGCTGGGTGAAGGGTACGCAGGAATCCTCTCTACTATTTTTTTTTCATTTCTTGTGACTCTTGAACTATTTCAAAATTTAAAAGTTATTTAAAAAAAAATTGCAGTGGAGCGGGTTTGAGAGGTGGGGGTGGGCTTGAGTAAATAAGCCATATACACAATGTGTGGAGGTCAGAAAGTTGGATCTTTGAAATCCAGATCAGCAGTGGGGCAATTTCTGGTGAGGAAAAGTTCCAGGATATGGAGTGGAGCTGTCAAGGACAATAGAGGAACTAAGGTTTAGGTGTGAGAGCATCTGTCTGTGCAGGCATTAAAGTCACTGAGAATGAGGGCAGGAGCTGATAAGGATTCAAGAAAGGTGAGAAGTGATCAGGAGGTCAGTGGAAGAGGGCACTAGGGAGGGTAGTTTAGGAAGTTCTACACAGATGGCAGGCAGAAGTGGGGAACAAGGAAGTTTAGTTCACAGAAGATGGAAGAAAAGTCTCCAGTTGTACGTGCTGTGTTGAAGTCTCTGGGAGTAGCCAGGCTTCAATAGGACAGACTGGTGGAGAGAATGTCCTGAGACAAATTTGAGGAGAAGGAAGACCTGTTGCTTAAAGCATGAAAGATCCAGAGGGCACATGGGATGGTTCGAGAGAGAGAGAGAAAGAGTTGAGTTTTGTTTAAGTTAAAGGTTGTCCACTGCAGAAATTTTGGGGGGGAACATAAAGATTGCCCATCTTTTTGAGAAAAGACTCACCTCTCTTTTATTAAGTGACTGGTAGGCAAGGGCTGTGGAGGTTGTACTCTCAGCCTTTGGACATGTTACAGGGGGTTGGTCAATGAAAATGTGTGGTTAGCACTGATAAAAGGAAAACTTTTCATGCAACATAGGATCTCTCAGCTTTATTGAATTGGGCAGCATCCCATTCAGAAAGTCGAAGGGAGCTCCAGGAGAGGTAGAAGATCAGGGTTTATGTAGACAGGCCTATACAACCAACAAGGAAGCTGGAAGTATAAATGATTCTATTGGCTGCATCAAGATACTTTTCCTTATTTAGCTAATACCAAACCAGAGGACACACAGGCAAACCTGGAGCCGGCAGACTATGACTGATTTCGCCTGCACTGGAGCTGGCGGACTGTGATTGGTTGGCCTGCACTTCATTCTGGGGGATCCCGGTGATAAAAGAAACAGGAACTAAGTTAAATTTTGTTTTGCTGATGTGGGATTTAGCATGAGTAACTCCATCTTAGTCCCACGTGCATTATTTAGCATCACCTCTCCTGCAGGAAAAAAAAAAAAAAAAATCCCCATGCACCTTGGAAAGTTAATAATAAAAACTGCTACCCGGAAAGTGATCAGTAGCTTATAAAAACAATGTCCATTAACCAAACCCCCATGACAGTCGTCGCCTCCACCTTCCTGCTCTTCTCCCTGAGTTTCTCTTTTTGCCTCCCAGAAATGAAAAGTATTCAAGGCTGAGGGCAAACAAAAGTATTCCATGGCTGCCATGCTTCCATCTCCTAACCTGCCAAAGACTTGGCTTTTCTCATCCTCTCTTATTTTTTCTGTGATCAGCTGTCGCTCACGGCCTTCGTGTGTCAGCCATGAGCTTTCAGTCCACATTCTGAAGAATTAAATCCTCTTACCAGTGAGCAATTTGCCAGAAGAGATTTAGATGCAAGGCTGAAATCCTTGTTCTCAGTTGTTGGGACAAACATTCTTATGAGAATTCATTAAGCCACTTGCATCCATAAATAGTTCTGAGAACATCAGGGAGAATAAATAAATGAAGATGATTTTCATGGAGATTTTAAAGGGAAATGCCTTCTTTAAAAACAAAATTTTAGTTCTTTGATGGAATCAACATTTTTGGAATTACATTTGCATGGAGGAGGCAAAGCCAGAGGAAAATCTGTAAAAAACCTGGCAAATAATCAGGTATTAGTTTTTTCCTTATCATTTTATTATGAAAATTTTCAAAAATACCCAAATATTAGTTTTGACTTCCTAAATCAAAGATGATAATTTATCAACATTTTTCTTTTTGTCAGTGGCTATCAGTTATAGAAACATACTATGCCAAGTGTCATTAATTTCACCATGTTGTATCTGAGCATTAATATAGCAATAGTTAATTAAGGTTAAAATAAATACCCATGATAGTCTCTTATTTGTATTTTTCATAACTCATTAAGTACACAAAGAACAAGAATTATTACTCATACTAGTGCAACCAAGGGAATTTTCCAGTCTGCGGGAGGGAGAAAGGAGAGACAATTGAATGAGTTGATACATTTATATAAATTTATGAGTTATGAAATTATGGAATTTAACATTTTATACCTGCTCAATTAGAAATAATCTCTTGCCTAGTAATTGTGAAGAATGAAAATCCAGGATAAGTAAGGCTGAGGAATACGTATAAAAGATGTTTTGAAACAATTTTTACCAATCTTCTTCCCCCATATAAAGGGGGAAGGGCTTTCTTTAAAAGAAGAAATTAATTTTATGTATGCACCCAGGCACAACTTAATGATCACCTAATGAGTAAACTCACAAGATGGAGAAAAATAGCATAATGGAGTAAATATGTATTCTTTCATCTCTGCTTTGTTTCTTGCAAAAATTTTAAATATTTAATATATGAATAGTTATTTATGGGAAAGATAAACATATATCCACTCTTAGTAAGGCATAATAGTGATTTTTTTCACTATTTTATAGTGAAAGCCATAATGTCAAGCATCATTATAATCTAAGGACAGACGGAATTTTAAGGGAGAAGTTACTGTGGAAAGTTTTGGGAAGGAAACAAAGCATTTTCCTGCTGGGCTGCACAGATACATTGGAAAGCACACTTGAGGTCAACTTTTAACATTTGTGAGGAAGATACATGGAGACCTTTGAGAAACCAAACTTCACAAATGTGGAAATATGTTTTCAGGTAGCCGGTTTTCTCCTAAATCACATGTGCACTGACAGCAATGGGTTTGTATGTGAAACCCTCGTCAAATGGTAATGGCTTCAGAATAGTCACTCACGCTCATTATGTCATCAGTGGTCATTATTCACAAGCAAACATTTAAACAACAAATCACACATGATTCCTTTATGTCTCCAGTGATGACTGGAGAATGACATCTGTACATTTCAAATAGTACAAAAATTCTGTAAAATTACAAATCATTCCATGCCATGGTCCAAAGCATTACTCACAAATATTTGAAATCATAACTGTTTATGTCCAAGGGGCTGATTTTTGCTCTTTACTTAAACCTTAAAAGAATATGTTTTCTTTAACTTTTTAATTTATAATGTTAAGCCCTTGTGTCCCGGGAAACCACGTAATTCATACATTTTTCTTTCACAGGAAAGCTTGTGATAACTGAGCTTCTTTGTATACTGAGCCATCTACTGCAACCTCTTTTTTTCTAATATGGAACATAATTTAATGCAAATAATTTATAGTTTCATCACCATCCTTCTGTGATGGGGTCTCAAAAGTCACGGCAGTCATGGTGGGGATAAGTGATGAATTGTTGTACTATCTTCTTTAAAAATATATCCAGTACAAAACCAAATTCTGACACAGATGATCTACTTTCCCAGTACATCATGTAAGGGTAAATATGAATCAAAAAAATAATAATTTTTCCTTGTACAAAAAGGGAAAGAGACCTCCTCCTCACTCCTTTTTCTTTCAGCATTTACTTTAGAAAACTTGCAATTTTAAGTTCTTTCTCTGTCCCTTTGAAATGTACTTAAATACTTTCAAAAATTGAAATAAACCCTTTGCAAATTTTCCAACTCAATCAAGAATGTTTCTTCAAGGACAGGAGCCATTACCTTGAAATATATTCATCAAGGAAGATAGTACTCTTATTTCCCAGTTTCCTGGGAGGAGATGAGCAGAATTTCTGGTGGTGCTTGGCTCCAAATTGCAAACCTACCTCCTGGTCATAAAGATATCTTAAGGACATGTATGTAATAGGTTGTATTCATTTAGCTGCATAAAAAGGAAGAGCTTATTTTCTGTTTTTGCAACCTTTTTAGTGGATGCCCTATGATGCATCACACTGAGAGACTGAATATACAGATGGATATTGACCAGGAAATTTTGACCCACTATCAGCAGTAACCAGACCAGGAAAGCATGGCTTACCACCTGTTAACAGTCGGTCCAGAAAGCTGGACTGACTTACAGCAAACATCCAGGAATAAGACACACTAGCCAGGACTTGATTTCTAACTGACAGCTTCTCTGAATTTGCCACCACCATCCCAGGCCCTGCCTCCAATTTAAGAACAACCAGAGAAAGCCAAATATGCTCCCCTAACCAATCCCATAGGATGCCCATCTTCTACTTAGCCCACCACCAGCTTCTCCAGGCCAACAGCCTCCAATGGGGCACATTTGAAGTCTTCCCTTTTCTCCATATAAAGCTTTCCCACTCCTCTGCCTGCCTTTCAGTCTCCGCCAAATGCAAATAATTGTGACGGACTCCCCTGCTGTAGTAAACTTTGAATAAATAGCCTTTGTTCTTATTTGGGCATTCTTTGCTCATCTATGCAACATTCTGGTTTCATGCTTATTCAACAATACAACTGCTTTTCTTTCTCTTCTACTTTTGTGGAAAATTTTTCCAAGCAGGGAGAAGATTTTTGTTTTTAATTATATTTTCCCAGCAATCAGAGCCTGTGAATTTAATGATGTGAAGAAACGCTCTTTGTACTGTCTCTGTACCTATTTCAAGATTCTATTCTGGTATTTCTTAGAGCTTGTCCTAACCTGGTCAACAGAAGTTGCTTATGATTATATGGTGGGCCTTTTCTCCTTAAAATTGGTTAATTTATTTTACTTTTAATTGGGCCTCAGCACAAAGAACACATCATCTGTGCACGAGGAAAAGAAACAGACAAATGTATTGCTGATAATGAACGTTCTAGTGAAAACTAAATTTTTCTTCCTCTGTTACTCTTCTGTGTCCTCTTTTCTATTTTAACAGATGTTGCAGCCATAGATGAGACCCATTGCCTTTCTAGCTTGCAATTAGTAGAGCTAATTACTGACATCATAGTCACTGTGCCCTGGCATTGTTCTATATTCACAAATGTGCCTAAGAAGGAAATCATCCCACCCCAGGCTGCAGAAACCCAGTTTCCACCCTAACTCCTGCACACAAAAAGAGTCCTTTACAAGATAACTCTTCTCCAGGAGCTTCAATTTTCTTTTTCACTTTAGTTTTATTTTTTTCCCATGAGCTTTCTCCTAAGAACAATATTTTACATTCAATCACTTTGGCCCACTCAGGAACTCCCAGGAGATACATGATGGGAATTTTACATAGCAACCTCCTCCTTCTTGAAAATTATCACTCAATTTTGTCTTGTCTCCCATTCCAACCTAGATAAGTTACGGAATGGCAACCTCAGGAATTCTCTAGGGACAAATGAGATGACACAACAAACTCTCAGAGAATTTATTACAGAACTATATTGAGAACAATCAACATAGACCTTGATAAGAAGTTGGCAAAGTCTTCACCAATGAAGACACACATGGGTTGCTTGGAAAATCTGAAGCTTTGCCATAATGGCTTTACTTTAGATCATATTCAAATTATATATGTCAAAGCCATACCATTACAAAAACAAACATCATGGTCCAGTTACTCTTCCTGTGTAACCGACCAACCAAAAATTTAGTGACTGCAAATAGCAACACCTTTACTTCTCATGATAATGTGCTTTAGCTATGGTTTATTCTACTGGGCTTGCTGGATCACTCATGGAGCTCATTCAGTTGATGTGTTGGCTGGAGCTAGGATGTCTAAAATGGCTTCCCTTCCATGCCTGGCATCTTGAAACAGGGTGGCTAGAATGTTGACACTTTGGTCTCTATGGGATCACTCTTTCTCCACTAGGCTAGACTGAGCTTCCGTATATAGCTGCTGTGTTCTAAGACACAAGTCCAATGTGCAGGTTATTATCTAGCCTCTGCTTACGTTATGCTTGCTGATGATTAGCTGAACAAATCAAGACACATAGCCAAGTCCAAAGTCATTGTGACAATGAAACATACAAGGGTGTGAATACTGAAGTGGTGTTTGGTTGGTGGGAATCATCAGTGTAATGATCTATCACAACCCCCTTAATATGTGCCAGACACGGTTAAGGGGAGGGGAGGGGACAGGCAATGTGTGAAGAAGGATTAAAATAATGTACAAAACAGGATGGCGTACTCCCACAGATCATTGGTATTGCATGCTGGAGTAAAGAGAACAACAGACATTCCCCAAAGAGCAATTATAAAGCTGGAAAAAATTGCCAAAAACAAGCATTTCAGCACTCTGGAAATTGACCAAATATACAATAAACTAAGAAGTTATTATTCATTAAAGCTATCAAACTAAGGTAAGAAGAATTTAGGCCTGTGGCATTCTTTCTGGGGGCTGCTCACAATCCTCCCAAACCCAAGCTCTGTTGCTTTGGTAGTTCATCCTGGCTGGGGCAACTGATGAAAACCAGGAGCTACACTATCACTGCCAAAGGGGCTCACATGATTTGGAGCATTTTCAGTCAAAGTTGAAATCTCAGTGGTAAGCAAACTGGAAGAATCAGCAGCTCTGCTAGATTCAGTAAGAGAAGAGAAGGCCCAAACTATCCACACTTGCCTGGAGAATGACGGAGCCTGATAGCTTGTGAAGAGGAAATGCAAGAGAGCCTGGCAGGAGTCGAGAAGTCCTGTAAATGGCCCCAATTTTGAATTCACTTCCCAGCCAACACACAGATCCATCAGCAAGAGTAGGGGTCTCACTGCTCAGGTATTTGAGTAAAACTATTGACAACTGTTGGCTGAATACAAATCAAGCAGACAAAAGAGTAATTCCAGGAAGCCATACATAAAAGTAAAAGTAAGAAAATGAGATGAGCAGGGACATCTGTGACCACATATTGCAAACAGAAACCACAGATCTAGTCCAGGCAAGCTACTAAACAAACAAGCTTCCCTTCTCTGGAGGGAAAAATCAGAATGCAGACTTGCTACATTATCTAAAATGTCCAGTATTCAGTAAAAAATTACAAAACATGAAAAGAAAGAGATGTGACCCATACTTGGGTGGATTAGAAACAGGCATTAGAAACTGTCTCTAAGTGTCTACATATGTTCGATTCAGCAAAGATTTCAAAGTAGCTATTGTAAATAGGCTCAAAGAACTAAAGGAAATAATATTGAAAGAATTAAGAGAAAGTATAATGACAATGACTCAAATATTATAGAAATTCAATAAAGAGCTAGAAAAAAATTTTTAAAAAGCACCAAATGGAAACTCTGAAATTGAAAAGTAAAATAACTGAAATGAAAAATTCATTAGAGGGCCTCAGTAGCATCTTTGAGTTGGTAGAAGAAAGAATCGCTGTAACCTAAAGGTGAATTAATAAAAATTATTTAACCTGAAGAACAGAGACTAAAGAGATTGATGAAAAATGGCCTGTGATGCATGATGACACACACTAATGTATGTGGAATGGAAGTCTCAGGGAAAAAAGACAGAAAATGAGAAGAAAAAAATATTTGAAGCTAATGGCTGAAAATTTACCAAAATTGATGAAAAAAACTACATATCTAATACTTGCCCCTGGTAAAATAAAAACAGATCCACTACTAGACATATTAGTCAAACTGCTTAAAGAGATAATCTTGAAAGCAGCCAAAGAAAAACAATTCTTCTGCACAAGGGACCCACAATAAGATTAACAGCCGACTTTTCATAAGAAACAATGGAGGGAAGAAAGCAGTGGTATGACCTATACAAAGAGATGGAAAAATAAATGTCAACCAATGATTCTATCCAGCAAATCTATCCTTCAAAAATGAAGGCAAAGTAAAGGTATTGCCAGATAAAAAAGACAGGGAATTCACTGCTGGCAGCCCTGACTTACAAGAAATACTAAAGGAAGGCATTTGAATGGAAAGAAATGCTTTATTTGTAGATCTGAAAATATTGGTTTGTTTCATCGGAGGGTATGAGTGTGTAGGTGTGTGCAGATGCATGTACAAAATGTTCCAAAGTTTTTGAGCAGTTTAATGTTTGTTAATTTCAGAAACAAAAATTCTGGATAGTTATAAAAATATCCTTTGAAGGTTTAATTTCTTTCAATTTATTTTATACTTATTTAGCTTTGTGATCTTTGAATAATAAATTGTTAATTTAGTTTTTGTACAAGTCCCTCTGTTTGAAGATGAGAAAGATTGACTGAAATAAAAATTTTAAAAAAATATTCAAAATTTACAAAGCTAAATAAGTATGAATAAATGTAAATTCTCTGTCTGGGTTGATGCAAGGTGAAAACATAATGTGGGATAGTTAGAGTTTAAGAGAAAGAGATTGTGAGAGTAAAAATCCCTGGTAATCAGCAAAAAGTGTCAGGGCTTCAGATTTTCAAAGGCTATGAAATCGCTGGGACTCAAGTCAAGATTTCCAAGGGATAAGGGAAACCAGGCAACATCTGGGTTACAGGTGGAATGAACAGAAAATTGCAATAAGGTCCATCAATGAGAAGAGGGTATAGTTGGAGGGATCTAGACTGCCAAGGATGGAGGAAGAGTGGGGGAGGGGCTGCCAGCCTCCTCTTTTTGTCCCCTCCCCCACCCTTCTGAACTCTTTGATGAAGTCATAGCTTTGTGATGTGGGCTTGGAACTCCAGTCCAGAGCTCATTTTTACTGCCCAGTTGCCCGTGGGCAGCTGTGCTATGTTCAGACAATGGACAATTATCTCTTTTCCTTAAGAAGCTTTATTACTACATGGCTGAGCTCCACTTCCACTTCATGGCTGATTGATATCATCTTCGCCATCTTATGTGGAGTGGGGCTCTTTTTTCTGTTACTTCCATACCTCCCAAGTTATCCGACTCTACCGCTACCTAAGGGACATAGATACATCAAGAAGGTAAGGGACACTCAGCCCAACACAACAGGGATTCATTCTTTTTCTCTCTTCCTATTTCCACTTTCCTAAATCAACTAGAGCGATCCTTGAGATGGGAAATCTTGGGAAAGAATGCAACACCATTCTTCTAGGGCCCCACCAAGCAGGGCAGGGTTTAGCCTGGACACCAAGGTTTCTACCTGAAGAATTCAGCCCATCTGTCTCAGTGTGGTAAAGGCTCCAGGGTGACCCCCCAAACACAGGGACTCAGCAGCCAATGATGGGATTTCAGAGAGAGTTCTGGATCTCTGCAGGACCACAGAGCCCCAGTGCTGGCTCATCAGTCGCCTCCCCTTGACAGGCATCTCTGGGGCTTTCCTTCGTGTTGGCACTGATCTAGAGAGCACTGCTGAGGCCATGAGAGCCTCTGATCAGAGGCTGGAGCTGAGCTCTAGCCCTGGGAAGCAGAATCCACCTGACAGAGCACAGGTCTGAAGTCTGTCCCCTTCTTGAAATCCATTGCAGATCTCACAAAATTCTTCTTTGAATTATTCAAAGAAGGAAAAAAATAGTTTTACCCGCTATAAAAATGAATAAATGGAAAAACAGAGCCCCATTAATTAAATGTAGAGTCATGTTATTCATGAATACTGAATGTCTGCTGTGTATCTTGAGAGAGAAAAGAACTGGGTCCCAGCTCCTCATTCTTTTCTTGTCTATCAGCGTCAAATGGGGACAAGGGGAAGGAACAGGAGGAGGAAGAAAAATGGAGCTTTGAAAGGTAAGGTCCTCCCCATTCAACCCTGACTCCCCCTACCCCAGGCATTAACCTCAATCTCTCCTGTCCCTGGGGGCCCAGGTCCATGGTCATGGAGGGTGTCAGGCACTAGAGCACATCCCTCTGGGGAAACAGAACCCTCGAAGGAGGCTCCTGGGAAGGAAATCCAAGCCTAGGATCCTTGTCAGATTACCTGCTGGGACCTTCTCTGGGAATGAAGCAATGATGGGCCTGGGCAATGGGTGGTGCCCATTAGGGAGCAGTGTGGGATGTAGTAGACAGATATAGTGGCTGAATTTGAAGGTAGAATATCCAGGTCCAACTGTGGACAAGTTGTTTAACCTCCCTAAGGCTCTCCTTGAGAAGTCACAGTGAGTATTGGATGTAGGAACACTTTGTAAATGGTTCAGCCCACCCACACGTGAGCCTTCCTCTTACAATCAGGGATCATGTGATCTTGTACACAGATGCTTGAGCTCCAGAGCCTCATCTCCCAATGGTCTCCCCTAAAAGGACATTCCACTCAGGTTCCTGTAAGATCCCTAGGCCCCTACCTTCACCACCCATAACCCAGTCCCCTGATTTCCAGCTTGCAGAGAGAGCCTGCAAGAACTGAAGGAGACTCAAGACCTGTTCTTGCTTCTGCAAAGGTGAGTAACCTTTCCCATTCTCTCCTGTGTCACTGTTCCTACCAGCTCCAATGCAATCAGAGAGCCACAGGGTGGCCTGGGACTGACAAAGGATGGGAAATCCATGGGGAGAGAATGAAACAGAAAACTCTGGGGTGAGGGAGGGCAGGAGCATGGTGAAGACAGGTGGGGAGTGGAGGGGCCAGGTGCCTCGGATTCTCCCACCTCTGCCAGGCTCTCCTGGCCCCATTCTGCTCCTGGCTGCAGCTTCTGCCTCCTATCTCCTGCAGCCACCTGGGTCAGCTCCCTGAAAAGGGCAACTTTCATCAGCTCTTATGTCAAGACCCCTCTGCTGAGATGTGCAAAACGGCACCTGCTGAAGCCCATCTGCCACGTGAGGAGCCCATGGACAACGCTGCTTCCACTGTGTCCCCTTGGGCTTCCAAAGTTCCTCTGACCAAGCCCCCTCTACCTCTGGCCTCCAAGCTTTCACCATACCTGACCACCCCCTCAGTTCCTGGTCTTTTGCACTCACCTCTGAGTGCCTCTCAGCCATCAGAGCCTTTTCTACCTCTAGACCATCGCTCACGCCAACCACTCGCACCTTTCTCACCCCCACCACCTGCCTCTGGTTCTTTGGCCTGCCCTCAGCCTCCAACAGCCTTCTCTGCTCCACCACTGATAGGCTCCTCTTTGACTCTTTCTCAGCATGACTTGATGTCACTCCCACTGAGTGCATCTTTATATAACAAGTCTTGGCTGTCTGCTTCTACGCCAACAATCTCAAGCTTTGACCGGTCAAGCCGTCCCATTCTGGCCTCCTCCTGGTGGTGGGCGGCTACAAAAGACCTATTCTTCCCGACCCCAACACACTCTGAATTCCAGCAAGAGCATATTTCCCATCACTCACAAGAAGCCTCTTTCTGGAGAGGCCCCGTAAACAGGGAGGTGGAATTTGGTGGCCCCTCTTTCCTCAACTCAGATGTCCAGAAGCTCCTGGAACTGCAAATCACAAAGACAGTGGAATTGAAGAGTTGGAAGGAAAAAGAAAAGGAGGGTCCAGACTACCGTCTGAATTCTTTAGGGAATGTGTTTAAGTCCCTTCCTGATGAGCAGGACAGCACAGTCCCTCAACCTTTCTGGAGCACCAAAGACAAACCAGAACAGCAACCCAGCCCTGAGAAGCCCCCAAATCCTGAGACCTTGGGGGATCATTTGGGGCATAAATGCAGCCAGTTCTTCTGGGGCCTCCCCTTTCTGCACAGTGAGTCCCTGGTGGCTACTGTCAGGGGTTCTGGCTCTGCAGTAGAGTTTCCCTCTGTTTTCTTCAATGGAATCTCTAGTGCCTTACCAATTCACATGCCAGCTGAAGAATTTTCACTCCTCTCACAGTCCCAGGCCTTGCCACCTTATGTGGTTCAATCCCAACTCTTGATTCCAACCATGCCACAACCCCAGCCCTCACTATCTCAAGTCCATTTCCAGCCCCAACCTCTGGCTCAGATCCAGACCCAGGTCCATCTTTCATCTTCTCTCCCAATTCTAGTACCTTCT
The DNA here is from genome assembly GCF_015220235.1 of Choloepus didactylus. Classification (NCBI taxonomy): domain Eukaryota; kingdom Metazoa; phylum Chordata; class Mammalia; order Pilosa; family Megalonychidae; genus Choloepus; species Choloepus didactylus. Next base: position 25,131,009 of record NC_051316.1, read on the forward strand.
TCTCCTCAGATTGTTTCCTGTAGAGAATTGTGGCCCACCTCCCAGAATGAGTCACAATCCCTCATGCCAATTGCAATTCAACACCTGGAATGTCACTTTTTGAAGAAGCAAAAAGAGAGTTGGAGGGCTTTACCCTTCGTGGTCACACGATCTCAGGAAGCCTTTAGTTCTCTAAGTTCTAACCTTCCCCAGGAGAGCCAGGCCTCCCAGGCCCACAAGTCAGTCTCCAGCCTTCCTGGGGATTTTCCTGTCAGCCCCGTGCTTTGCAGGCACCTGGAGCAACACCTTCCAGAGAGGTTTCTCCAACAGCAGGGCAGCCTGCCCCATAGGATCCATGTAGGTCTGGAACAGGTGCAGCCTCAGAGAAAATCGCCAGGGATCTGTCAAGAACCCTCTCGGCCCTCTGTATGTACACAGCAAAGTAGCAGGGACATAAAGAAGCTGAAAGCCAGGCACCCAGGAGGCTTCCATTTGTGCAACTCAGCAAACTTCCAGCTAGGGAGGGACCCAAAGGCAGATTTGGGGTATAGTTTAGGGAGGGTCTCACGATATACTGTATCTCAGGAATCAGAGAGCATTGAGAAGGACTCTACCGAGGAGTCGAAAAATGAATTGAAGAGGCCATCAGGAAATGTCTTAGCAAGGATCTCAGAGAAGAAACAAGTAGAAAGTGACCTAGAAGTCCATATGGACAAGAAGTGGTGGCAGATCAATAAGGGTACAAACCCTATGAAAGTGCAGCATTCTTGGGTTTCTGTCAGCCATGCCTTGTCCAAGTCGGACACTCAGATGGAAACCAGAAAGCTGGTATGCTTGGATGGTCAGAAATATTGCGTGAACACCTCCCAAGAGCTTCTCTTCCTCAATCTGGTCACACAAAAGGTGCTGGAAGCACATAGGAAAAAGCTTTGGGTGAAGCACAGGTGGAGTCTACTCCTTAAAGTTCTCAAGACCATAAAACTGTTTGAGTCGAGAAAGGCCCAAGCCTCACCTCCTCAACAGTGTGCCTTTCCCACAGCAGTCACCCATGAAATAGCCGAGGTTGGCAAGCCTCTGGGAGAAAACCCCCAGGTGAGTCAGGAAGAGAAGGTGGTACCAACAAATTTAGCCTCCACCTTGAAGAGTCGTCTCCCTGCTCCATCCCCTGCATCTGAGGAAATCCAGAGCATCCCAAGTCAGGCCCCTCCTGGTGATGACCACAAGCTCTCAGAGGCCCCTCTGACTGGAGAGGAGGGCAGGCAGTCTCCTCAGCCCCTCACCCCCAGTATCGTGAGCAGACCCATACAGAGTGAGACTGTCCTGGAGACCCAGAGAGGCAGCCTGGAGCCCACCTCAAGTCAAGTCATGGGAGAGAATGGGCCAAGGGAGGAGAGTGGGAGTAATAATACCCCAGGAGCCCCCAGCCCTGGTGAATCAGTATTGGAGATGGATCTAGAATCCCAATCTCCAAAGGTCATAGAGAGCAGCGAGGGGTCCCCTGCTCTTCAACCCCAGCATAGCGACATCTTGAGAGCCAGTGAGCAGGCAGACTCCCCACTCTTAAATGTGAATTTCAGTGGTTTAGGGTCTCCAGGGATCCGTCAAAATTTCACACCCTCTAGAATGTCTGCTGCCCAGGTTCTAGAACTACCAAGCCCTAAATTGCAAGTCATTAGTAAACCTGAGATCAAAATGAAAGCTGAGCCAGAGATTGAGCCTCGAGATGGCCGCACTGATGTGCCCCTTGCTGCAGGCATCTTGGCTTCTCAAGTGCCCCAGCGCCGTCCCCGGAGCACAACCAGTGGGAACAGGCCAGTTCTCCAAGTGCTAGATGGCTGCATGGCAGTTGGAAAGAGCAGCCTGGTGCAGCAGGAGTCCAAAATCTTGAAGCCCCAGGCCCCATTGAAAAGCCAGAACAAGACTTTTACCCCTGCTACCAGGAGAGAGGACTGTAGGAGGCCCAAACGAGAAGAACATGAAGGGTTTGCAAGATTGGGGAGTTCCCCAACCAGAAAGATGGGCCCACTTGGCCAGGGGAGGGGAATAGCAAACACCCCAAGCAAGAACCTCCAGTTCCTGCCAGAGAAGGGAGAGTCTCCACCCGAGAGGCCCCAGGGAAAAAAGACGAGTCGCTTTCTTCAGTGGGTTTTCTCCAGTAAAGACAAAGGGCAGAAAGAATCTCTGCAAAAGGTCAAGCCCACAGCAGCCTCTGCCCTTGGCCGGGAAGCAGTCAAAATCAAACCAATTTGTATGAACAAAGAGGCTGCTGATGCTGAAGCTCAGGAGCTCATGTCAGCTGTTGGCCAGATGCTAGAGGAGAAAATAGCACTTCAGGCCTCAGAGTTAAGTAAGCAGAAGCAGAAGGTCCAGGTTCCGGTTGGGAGGGGCCCCTCCTGTCACGGAGCTTCCTCTCACGTGGAACAAAGAAGAGTGATGAGTGATACAACCTGCCATCGCCGTGACACCCCTGAGAGTTGCCCTATCATAGAAAATTGGATCAGAGACAAGGACGGAAATATCTGGAAAATTGTGGGTATCAAGATGAGCAATTGTGCATTCCACCCCATGGAGCCCACGTCCCCAGTCAGCTCCTACCACCATTTGCCATGGATGACAGGGAACTCGGGCCGCCATCCCCACTGCCCACGGCACTGTCAGTGGAGAAATGGCTTCTCTGGTCAACCGGAAAATGCTTCTCCAGGCCATCTCAGTGGGAAAACTTCTGTCCAAGGAAGCATGCAGTCCAAGTAGAGAAAAACCTGTGTTGTTTTTTTCTTTCCTCATGCTAACCCATGTTCTATGGTTTTGGCTTCTCCCAAACCAAGATGTTTATTATTCCCCAAATATATATGTTTTTCTCTCCTAAGAAGGTGGTGGCTTCTGTCTGTCACGCTGGGGTGTAGGGGTCAGCATGCTGAGTCACTGCTTTGGTTTCTAGAAGTGAAGGAGGCATGGTGGGAGGTTAACAATGTTACTACACATTCACCCTCACCCCAGTTTCCTTTGTCTTGTCATTACGAAACACACACACACACACACACACACACACACTCACAACACCACACACAAAAGTAATTCAGGGCTTTTCAAGATGAGAAAAACTTAAGAGGACCTGACTACAGGATCCAGCTCAAACTGTCTTTCTCCAGCTCTCTCTACATTGAACTTATTGCAACTGTAGAGAGGATGGGGTTTTAGAGGCATCACAGATACGACCAGAAATTCCCCATTCAGGATGTGTCAGAGACAAGTAGCTTCCCACATATCCCAAAGGAGACAGGGAGCATTTAGAGGAGAGGGCAATGAGCCCTGAGTTTAGAGGTGAGAAAAATCTTGTCCTAGGATCCCTTGGTGGGAAACAGATGTCACCTGCCCAGGGAGCCCCGAGCCTGCCCTATGATCACAGGTCATCATTTAAACATGGAAGCGAGGTATTTGACAGCTAGGAGGAGAGGGGCAAATAGAAACTGCTGGCTCAGAATGGAGCCAGGCTCCAGATCCAAGCCAGAGAGCACAGGCTTTGAAAGGAGAAGGCGTTCAGGGAGAAGACACCAGCACAGCTCATCCTAATGTGAGGTGCTAATCCATGGGGAGAGAGGTAGTGATGACAACATAAAGGACACTGCTCCCTTATTCCCTTAGGGTTTACATGGAACTGTCCTGAGAAGCTGTGTCAGTGTGTGTGTCCACATACCTTTGTGTGGGTCTGTGTGTACCTGTGTGTGTTTTAACAGATAGTCACTGGACAATCTGAAGAATCCACGTGTCTGCCTGCCAGTCACACCACTCAAGGGAAGCCAACTCCGGAGCTCAGGTCCTTACTCCAGAATTTTCTCCAACATTTGTAGATCAGAAGACCACCCTTTATTACCCTCATGCAGACCCCTAGAAGGCAAACTTAAGGTCAGGAACTGAAAACATTCAGAAGAAACCCCCCATGAGGAGTTAATCCCTACGTTTTCCCGTCTCCATTTTAATTCCCTTCAGTGACTTCAAAGGGTCAACTATGACAGCTTCATCTTCTTGCTGAGGGGGAGAATAGAGAGACAGAGGAGCTGAAAAAAGTGGAAACTGCAGCACTCACCCCCCCACCCCCAATGCAGTATGGGCAGCACCCATCAAAGGGGTGTATTTATAAGTTCCAGACACCAGTGGGGTGGGATGCGCAGCAGCTGGGAGTGTGGGGAGAAGCACGTGGCAGTGAGAAACGTCTATGCAGCACAACACCCAGGATGTGTGACAGACAAAGCACCCTCTCTTTCCCAATAGTTTGGTCCTGCTGGGGAAAAGAGAGGCTGACACTTGTAATGCAACAATGTAAATGCTGCTACCACATGGGGTTGCTGTTAAAACCAGTAAGCCATCCTCTGTAAGCCAGTTACAGCTTAGATAAAATTACTGTATTATAGTGAGGGTGTAACAGGTGTTCGGCTTTAGCTCAGGTGGGAGGGCCAGGTGAGCAGGGCTAGAAAGAGGGAAAAGAAGCCTTGCTCCACCCCCGCCATGTGATGGGTGCTGTGGAAGGGGCTGCTTCCCTGATGTCATCTACATAGTCTCAACACCCTGAAGCGGTGAATATTGTCATCCTCCTTTTGCAAATGCAAAAGCTGAGGCTCAGGGAAATGCAATAACCTTCCCAGGGTCACACACCTGTAGGCGACAAAGCCAGGCTACAAAGGGATTTACGCCCACCTCTCAGGACAGACCATTTCCTGTAGTTCAATTACCTCGATGTAAGATTTTTTTGAAAATGCCTTCAAATTGTTTCACATCTAATTACTGGCCTAGAATAGTTGATATAATGGGATCACAGAGCCCTACTGACTGACTATTGGCTGACCCCACAAGTTACCGCCTGATCAGCTTCCCCTCTCAGCGCTATCATAAGGTGATAACGCAGCTCAGTCCATTTGCCACACGGGTCAGAGAGCAAGTTAAAGGACCACCTAGAAAGGATGACTTCCATACCTCTTCACGGCAATGGCCAGGTTTTCAATTTCCGGGCTCTGAAGTTTGATCTCACAGATACAGTTCGTTATAACGTGTTCATGTGGCTGAATGAGTCTCAACTCCACGAGGTTGATGTTTTCATACAGGGTACTAACTTGCTCTTTTCTGCCAAAAATAAAAATAAAAATTATTAGTAACCAATAAAATAGCATAAAAAGGCAAACCTGAAGAGCATTTTTAAAGAAAGAGACACATAAGTAAAGAACCAAGGTGGGAAAGAGCAGCAGGAGTAGAATGACCTAGAATGAAGAGAAAGCAGTCAGAGATACTGTTGCGTTATTCTTGATGCCAGAAGACAGAGACCTATAAAAGCCCTGGAAAAGAAAAGGGAGGGATTGACAGGGAAACATGTTTCTTTGGTCACAGCTGTTCTGTTTTGTTTTGTTTTGTTTGTTTAAATAGAAATGTAAATAAAGTTACAGAAAAAAAATTAGTTAACATGAAGCCATTTACTTATTTCCATGTTCCTCTAATCCTTCATAAGATGCGTTTTAGCCTTTATAGTCATAAGAGTGGATATACCTATTCTTTTTTTATAATAAATTTTATTTTGAAATAAGTTCAATCTTACAGGAACAGTTGTAAAAACAGTACAAACCCCATACATAGAACTCCATCATACCCCGACCCCGATACCCCGATCCATCACCTTTAAGATCCTGTCACACCACTGTCTCTTTCTTTCCCTCCCTCTCTCCCTCCCTCCCTCCCTAACATCCATCATCTATTGCTCTGTCCTCTGAACATATGAGAGCAAGCTGCACAGATCTCTGAACAAACAATATAATTCACATATACCTTTCCCATGGACAAGAACATTATTTTACGCAATCTCATTAAACGCAGCTAAGAAGTTCAAGAAATTCAACATTGATATAAAGCTTACATTCTATATTTCCTTTTTTTTTTTCCTTGTGTCCCATCTGTGTCCCTTTGAGCCTTCTCTCCTCCGACCTCAGATCCCATCCAGGATCATCCTTGGCATTTAATTGTCATCTACTTAGACTGTCTTAGTTTTTTTTTTCAATTGTGGAAAGATATATATAGCCTAAATCTTCCTATTCCACCTCTCCCTAGCATTCCATTAGTGGGATTAATCACATTTAGAATGTTGCAATGCTATCACCTTCTGACCATCCATTTCTAGAAGTTTCCCTTCACCCCAAAATAAAACCCCTACTCTCATTTCTTAACTCTCCATTGCCCCTTCCCCCACTTCTTGGAACCCCTACTCTACTTTTCATCTCTTTGGTCATATTCTCTGATACTTTCTTTGTGTTTACCATGGGGCTTAAATTTAACCTCTTAAATCTATAACAATCTTGTTTTTCTTTGATACCAACTTAACTTTAATAGGACACATAAACTGTGTTTCTATACTCCTCCATTCCCCCACCTTTGTGTAGTTCTTGTCAAGAATTACATATTTTACATTGAGTCCAAAACCACCGATTTATCATTACAGTTTATGTATTTTAGATCCTGTAGGAAGTAAACAGTGGAGTTATAAATCAACAATACAGTAGTATGGGTCTTTATATATTTACCATGTGATCTTTACTGGAAATCTTTATTTCTTCATGTGGTTTCAGTCAATTGTTTAGTGTCCCTTCCTTTCAGCCTGCTTAGGACTCATCTACTGGTGATGAAGTCCCTCAGCTTCTGATTATCCAGGAATGTTTTCATCTCCCCCTCATTTTTATCCTTCAGGTGTTCGTGAATTCTCCAAGTCTCTGATGGTTACTGACTTCTATTTGTATTCCACTGTGGTCAGAGAATGTGCTTTGAACAAATTCATTTTTTTTTTATTTTTTATTTTATTGAGGCTTGTTTTTATGTCCCCGCATACAGTCCATTCCGGAGAAAGATCCATGATCACTAGTGAAGAACATGTGTCCCAGTGACCTGGGATGTAATATTCTACATATGCCTGTTAAAAGTCTCTATACCTCTCTCTCATCTCTTTGTTTCTCTGTCGGTAGGGCTTGCTTTAGTATGTGAAGTAGGGCAGGTCTTTTATTAGCAAACTCTCTCAGCATTTGCTTTCACCGTGTGTGCACTTCACCACCAGCACCACTGCCCCACCATAGCCAAAGCTTCTCTGGAGTGACGGCAACTTACTGTCCTCTGAGTGAAATATAGTTGTGGATTTTTTTCTCCATTAGTAGAAAAAAATAATCAATCAAAGAAAGACAGGTGATAGTGTTACTGAAAACACAGAAATACCATACAAGTGCTAAACAGAGAAGTTGACAGATCTAAAAGGCCCTCAGCATGGGTGTCTTGAATCAGGCTTCCTCTATCAGAAAACTGTAGTGCAGAGTACACCCAACTCACTCACTTCACACAAGCACAGCACAAACTCAGCACAGAAATCATTCATTTCAGCATCCCCTAATCTGTACTGATAACTGAAGCTTCAGAAAAGTATCCAATGATCCAGCAAATTGTTCACTGATCTAGTCTGTTCTGGCTGTCCCCAGAAGAGTGCCCAGTTCCAACTGGCTGTTTATTTCTCTGAAGCTTCAGGCATCAGTACAGATTAGGGGATGCTGAAATGAATGACATCTAGGCTGAGTCTGCGCTGTGCTTGTGTGAAGTGAGTGAGTTGGGTGTACTGTGCACTACAGTTTTCTGATGGAGGAAGCCTGATTAAAGATGTCCATGCTAAGTGCCTTTCAGATCTATCAACTTCTCCATTTAGTAATTGTATGGTATTTCTGTGTTTTCATTATTAATAAAACTGTTGTGTACATCAGCATTCTGACCATTATTTCTTGGGTTTAACACCAGTCTTTTTTCATGAGTTCAGAAAATGAACTTCTGTAAAAGAGAACATAGTTCATCCGTTTGACTGGAATTAGGAGTTGTTCCAGAGCCCAATGCCCTCTGACTAGGCTGCTGTCCAAACACAGCAGGCTGGTTACCACTTGACGCCACACCAAAAGTAGGTGGTGGTGCAGGCTGGGAAGCAGTTGTGAATAATGCCGTGAGATAAGGCTGGCTGGCACCATGGCTTTGTCCAAATGTTGGGGTCTGGTTAGCACCAAATACTGGACCGGCAGATGGTGTTGAAGGTCCAGTGCCAAATACAAAGTACGGTCCTCCAGAGCTAGATGAGGTTGTAGCTTGAGAACTGAAACCAGAGATTGAAGTACTATGACTCATGGCTCCTGGACCTAAGACAATTGGGGTGACATCTGTACCAGTGCTATTTTGCTGAGAAAATAGCAAAGACTGAGCTGTGCTGGGTCCAGCAAAGTTACTGTTGCATGCTGCACATTTGGCAGAATCTGCTCTATTCTGTACTAGGCATACTTCACAGTCCCAGGTTCCCTCGGGATTCTTCACCTTCTCCAATCCTAGACTGTTTCCAGAATAAAGACCAACAGGTACAGTGCTGCTACTTGAAGCAGGGACTGAGCTCTCTGTTTTCTTGGACATACAGGACATGCATTTATTGTCTTCTGCATTATTAGAAACACTGCATATTGGACACTCCCAAGATCCTATTGGTATTATGAACTCATCTCCAATTCCTAAGGTACCAGTGGTCACAGTGCAGCTAGAAGTTGAAGCAGTCATAGTTATGTCACTTTCTGAAACCACTGGCAGTAGAAGGAACTGGTTGACACCAATTCCAAGTTTGATTGTTTCACAAGCTATACATTTTATTGCTTCAGGTTTATTTTGCACTAAACATGTATCACACTCTCAAGTTCCTACTTGCGATTTAAGTTTGTCCCCAAAGCCTGCCCCTGATGCAGAAATGGTTGGTTTGCCACTTTTTCTTGGTGTTCCAATTGCTGTTTGTTCAGTGGTATCTCTTGGTGGCAACTTGGTGGCTTGACAGGCTATGCACTTATCATCGGTGACTTTGTTTGGGAGTAGACATGTACCACAGTGCCATGATGATCTAGCTTTTAAATTTTCCCCAAGTCCAGTTTCACTAGAGGAAAACCTACATATGGCTTGTCCTGTAAAAACTCCCAGGCTTGTTGTGGTAGGCTGAGCAGCAAAAGCATCTACCTTTGGTGATATGAAACCAGGGGTTTTCAGAACATCAAGGACTCTTCCTCCTTTCTGGGTTTTTGCAGGTCTAGGAGGGCCCTCATCTTCATCTAGCTTCCTCTTACGGCTTGTACTAGTCGCTACAGTGATAGCTTGAGCTGAAGTACTTATCATAGGTTCCGAAGTACTACTGGTGTCTGGAAGTTCTGTTTTTGCAATAGGCATACTAAATGTAAATTCAATAGATGATACAGGTAGTAAAACTGCCTCAGTAGATTTTACAATGGGAGAAGAAAATCTAAACACGGGGCTGCCAGTGCTGCTCAGAGAAATCATTTGTACCTTATCTGTTACTGATTGTGAAGGACTGATGGGAGCCGGAGAGGAAGTTGTCATCAAAGGACAATGAAAAGTGAATGCAGGCAGTAAAGAACTGGTGATTGGTAGAGAGATTTTTGATGATACTGGAGCTTCCACTTCCTCCTCCACTGGTGGTTCAGATGTCAGGAAGTGTGTTCTCTCCTGTCTAACTTTGCCACCTCTACTACCTATTCCAGAAGATAATCCATTGGGTGCAGGAAGACGCAAATTTTCATCTGGAAAGCCACTTTCTTGTTCTCTATTTTGTCCTGGTGTCACATTGTTTTCATGAGTACTGTGCTTTTTAACTATTCTTTGATTAGCCTTCCTCAATTCATGAGATGGGGTCAGAGATGGTTTAAAATAAACACTTTGATTTGTTGCTCTGGAAACTAGCTTTGGGGACATGAGTTTTTGAACAGGATACTGAGAATCCACCTTATCTCTTTTGGCCCCAAAATCTGTGTTGTCTATCCAACTCCTATCAAGAGGAGAATACACAGGAAAAGAAAGAACATCTGCTAGAGGTCCTGATAGCTTCTCTAAAGATTGTAATATTCACCGAGCTGCTGAACTAGTCACACCATAGGACTCTGCATTGAGTTGCTTAGCTTTCATCTGTCTTCTTACTGGTGCCTGATGAGGGGTCCTTGCTAGTTTAGAATGTCTTACAGCAGCTGCTGCCCTACCATATGTTGTTTTTCCATGACTTGTTTGAAAGATCAAAGATTTCTCAAATGAAGGAGAAAGTGTCCCAAATGCAGACAAGCTGAAAGCTGGTTTTTTGGACCTGGTGGCAGTGTGCTGTGGGAGTGAATGAGACCACTCAGCCTCTGGGGACCACAGAGCTGGCACTGAAGTCTTCTTTGAAGCAGCTGTAGCTTTATCGGAACCTCTCACTGAAAAATCACAATGATGGCTAGTTGACGTGTTATCATCAGCATGCTGAGAGGTAGAGTCTATAATTTCCTTCACAAGGGAAAATCCACGACTGCCAATTGGAAATGCTGATGATGTGGACAGATGACAATTCAATGCAGGGGATTCCAACACGGAGAAATTCGAGTGGCTCCAATGAAGAGAGGGCCTGTTTAATTCACCTGCATAATTAGAAGCAGGGCTGGTTGTTGAGGCATCTTCTGTATTACCGACTGTTGACTCACTAGTGATCCTCCCATCATTAATATTAGAGTTCTCCTCACCGGCACACACTATCTGGTCATCTTCCCTATTTTCTTGTGAACTTGGAGTCTCCTTTGGGTCTGTTGTGCGGCTGCATACATCTTCATTCTTGTTGAAATATCTCTGTAGCCATGCTGGCACGTTATTCTGAAGATATTCTGTAACCCTGCTAAGAATGCCCAGCTGGCGCTGTCGCCCCTGTGAGTAAGACTTCAGGGGACTGGGGTGGCAACACCGCGTCCGGATCTTTCTGCTGCCCCCTATGCGTGGGGATCCAGAGGCCATGGCAGAGGCTGCCCTGCTTCCAGCTCCGGTGCAGGTAAGAAGGGTGGGAGAGGCAGAGGCAAAGGCTGCAGAGCCCCACCCCAGCCCCGCCCGATGTCCACCCGCACTGCCCAAGCTGGGGGGCACAGGTACAACAGGGACCGTGAGGTTAGGAAGAAGAGTGGAGCGACAGTGCTCGCTAGGGGAGTGGGCAACAATGCCAGCAACTGAAAGCCAAGAGGTGGCTGAAGTACTGCAGCCTCCTGCGGATTCCACCTCTGTGTATACCGCAGTCTCCGTGGAGATCTCTCCCAGAAGACAGGGAGCAGCTCCCAGCATTATTGAGGCCCAACTCAAACGATGGCCTTGAGGATTCTTCTTCTGAAGCCTTGGCCAGTGCTGAGATGGTTAATGCCACCAGCGATGCCAGCTAACCCACCCTCTCTGCGCACAGCGCCCACAGTGCTACTGCCATCGACTGTGCACACTCCGTAACATGACATGCATGTAGTTGTACTTATCGTGAGTAAGCCGGAGGTGATGCACATACAAGTCGCCAACACTCAGGGAGAAAAAAAACTCACCTACATGAAACAACTCCGTGACCCCTCCCCACCACACTGAACCAGGCTCTGGGATCCACTTCCAAAACCCTGCATGCCAGCCTTCTCTGCCCTCACCTGGAGCCCCGGCCATGGGAGGAGATATGCACCAGTAACTGTCCCAAGTTCGTTCCATCCAGCTTTAGTGAATCTAAACCCCTTTTACAAAAACATGTGCCTAGAATACACCTGCACACTGAGTATGAACCTTTTACTTTCGCCCAAAACATACCAGCAAAACCATGCTATAAATCACAAGAACAGGCACAGCCCCTTCCATATCTGGAAAACAGACACACACAACTTACACATACTCCAGCCACTTCTTCCTATCTAAGGGGAAATGCTACACACACTCAAATTCCTACACGCACACCTAGAACCATACAAAACATCCACACATTATGCCCATTTACCACCATGCACGGCCAAAATACTTCTCTGATGTACACACAGAAAACCTCCACACAAACACAATCCCTGTCACACTTTCAAGTAAAGAGTTATCTCATCCACCACTCTACCGTGAACCTGCACACAATCACCTGGTTCTCGAGTGCACACAAACTAGTATACACTACATAGACACAAAGAAACATCTCCAGTCTGCCAGAGATGAGGACAGAGGAAATCTCTGCCAAGGCCCAATTCACACACCTACAAATTACCACAAACCCAGATACTCCAAGGTAATCGTATCACATGCTTCCATTACATACAAATAAAATTGTCCCACATCACTGGAAACCCACAACCTAAACTTCCATCAGATACACAAATACTTGGCTCCCAGAATGCATGCTAACGACTTCCTACTACAAAATGCAAACACATAGTCCTAGAAAATGTGCAAACTCCCATGCACCATAAATACATACATCAACAAAATTCAAATTCAACTTCCGCCTGCCTCGAATATACTCAAATACACAACACACAAAAGTAGACAAATATAATCACCAATACACATCTGGTCCCACATCACATACCTGTGTGCATAAAGAGCCACACAAAGCAAGTGCCACAGAATCCTACAATCTGAACATATAGGACACCCTACCAACCCACTAAAACTCATACAGCTACCCTTCAATACCAATATATGTAGACGCACATCTGAAAATCAATACAAGAAACTTACATGGCCATTCAATGTGCCCTGAGTGTTCTCAGTTACCCAGAGTTGCACGAGTCACTTTTTTTTTTATCTTCATTTTATTGAGATATATTCACATACCATGCAGTCATACAAAACAAATCGTACTTTCGATTGTTCACAGTACCATTACATAGTGGTACATTCATCACCTAAATCAATCCCTGACACCTTCATTAGCACACACACAAAAATAACAAGAATAATAATTAGAGTGAAAAAGAGCAATTGAAGTAAAAAAGAACACTGGGTACCTTTGTCTGTTTGTTTCCTTCCCCTATTTTTCTACTCATCCATCCATAAACTAGACAAAGTGGAGTGTGGTCCTTATGGCTTTCCCAATCCCCTTGTCACCCCTCATAAGCTACATTTTTATACAACTGTCTTCGAGATTCATGGGTTCTGGGTTGTAGTTTGATAGTTTCAGGTATCCACCACCAGCTACCCCAATTCTTTAGAACCTAAAAAGGGTTGTCTAAAGTGTGCGTAAGAGTGCCCACCAGAGTGACCTCTCAGCTCCTTTTGGAATCTCTCTGCTACTGAAGCTTATTTCATTTCCTTTCACATCCCCCTTTTGGTCAAGAAGATGTTCTCCGTCCCACGATGCCAGGTCTACATTCCTTCCCTGGGAGTCATACTCCACGTTGCCAGGGAGATTCACTCCCCTGGGTGTCTGATCCCACGTAGGGGGGAGGGCAGTGAATTCACCTTTCAAGTTGGCTTAGCCAGAGAGAGAGGGCCACATCTGAGCAACAAAGAGGCACTGCACGAGTCACTTTTATAAATTTTATAGTCATAGATACCTCTCATTGATTCTCTTTCCCTAGAGAACCCTAACTAATACACCACTAAATGTCATACAGCTACCCTTCAATACCAATATATGTAGACGCACATCTGAAAATCAATACAAGAAACACACATGGCCATTCAAAGTGCCTTAAGAACATGCGAATGAGCCCCCACCAACACATTTCCAAACATTCACAATGCAGGAATCCCACACCCAAACTAATACATGCAGCCACATTGCCTAACAAGATCTGGATGCACACGCATTATCACTTGTAATGCCTCCGTGACCCAAACACAATTCCCCAACATTCAGGGGCAAAAACCCACAGGTATGTGAAACCGCCACATCATCCACCACCCCCCACCCTGAACCCAGGCTCTGTGACCCACTCCCGAGGCCTCCACCTCTGGGCTCAGTGGAACCCCGCTGGACTGCCCGCCCTTCCAGTCACCAGCTGCTGCTCCCACCCTACCGTCTCCCTGCCCTCTCCAGGCCTTTCTGTGTCCACACCTGGCAGTCTTTCCCCACCTTGGGATCTGCCTTCCTTCTGTCTGGCCTCGTGCTGGCTCACATTCCTTCCCCACATCTCCCAGCAATCCTGGGGTGTCCACCTGCTTCTACCACCTAAGCCTGCTGCCCTGGGTGGGAGGGTGCTCTTGTCTGTCCATCCATCCCTCAGGGCAGGTCAGTGTCAGGAGGATGGGGCAGCACTGGGATGTCTGACTCAGGCTGCATCACACTTTGGGCCAGCCCATGCCAGGTGCCACTTGCCAGCACCTCCTGTGACATTTCTCATGGGTAGGAAAGTGAGCCCTTGGACATTCCCTCCTCCAGGCTCTGGCACTTTCTTTCCCACCTGGCCACCCTGTTCTCCGCCCCACCATCCTGCAAGAGATACTTTCCCACCTGTTTTTCAGTCCGTGATCTGCAAGCTCCATTGAGAATTTCAGCTCCTTGGACTCAATGAGGCAGCAGCTGCTTCCCAGATTTGTGAGAACCTGGATGGGGTGAGGAAGGAGAGGAGGGTTAGCTCAGGGGGGCCCTGCCAGCTGCACAGCCCCAGTGAGCAGCCAACCCCCAGCCCAGGGGCATCCCCAGTGTCCAGGAACTTCCAGGGGCCTCTGCCAGCAGCAGCCTGCCCAACTGCCAACCATCCCTCACGGACCCTGGGAGGGTCCAACACAGGAGGTGCCTGTGGCCTGCTGTGCCCAGCAGCCACCCATGGGGAGAACTGGAGCTTGGAACACCCCTATGGCCTTCAAAGCAGGGACTATCATCATGCCTTCTGCAGAGGAGGGGCCCAAGTCCCAGGGGACAGCCTGGACCATTGTCACCATGGGATTCGACCCCATGGTCACACCTTGAACCTGTCTGCCCAGCTGCTCAGTCCCATACTCCTGACCACTGATGGGCGTGGGCACCCCCCAGGCTGTGCCAGCTCCCCCTCCTGGGCTCTCACTTCCTCTGCCAGAGCCTGGCTTCAGGCTTCTCATTCTGGGGGGCTGCTGATGAATTTAACTGAAACCGGGTCAGCAGAGATGAAAGAATCTTTTTAGTTGTCTCAGCTCAAACTACACCCAAAGTGCAAAAGGTTTCTATTAAAATTGTTTCTTTGTGACTTTTATCAGAAAGAAAGCAACTTCCTGGGAAGACCACAACTGCAAAAAAAAAAGAGATAAATAACAGCAAAAATCCTATAGCCAGTATCCCTCACAGGGACACAGGCAGTTTGGCAAAGTGCTTCTGGGCCCCAAAGGAGTGCTCAGAAGGGCATGAAACTGGGACAGAGACAATAGGCTGGCAAGGGGGTGCCCAAGGGGGCAGCACAGAGCAAGGCGCCCACATCACACTTCCCCACCTCCTCCCCTCCAAGCTGCAGGGAGTCCCTGACTCTCACACAGAGACACACACATGTCCATCTGTGCACATGCACACACAGAGAAGTCACACTCACATATGCACACATACTTGCATGCAGACATACCATGTACACACATGTACACACGTACACACACCAACACACATATGCAAACGTGCACACATGCAAACGTGCAGGCACATGAACACATGCTTGCACATATATGTACTACCACACAAGTGCACACATACACACTCACACAGACACACTTGCATACCCAAATATGCACACACTGACACAGACACACATGCACACACACTCCCACTTCACAGCGGGGTCAGTGAGAGGGTCTCCTGCCTGGCTGATGCAGAATCACGGCAGATCCCAAATCTCTTATCACGTAGGTTTGACTATCCTCATGGAGGCATTTGGGGAGTGCATGGGGTTTGTGAACAACTGCACCAAGGCCAAAGGCACAAAGTAGAATGCACACTTGCCCCTTTCATCATTCAGCCCAATGCTCTTTCTAAACTACCAAATGGCCCCTCCAGGTAGGCCTCCGGGCCATGCTTGAGCAGTCACCGCTGATTCAATCCAGGCCTTGCATCATACAGATAGGGAAACTGAGGCTCGGGGAGGTGAGGGGGCCTGGTCAAGGTCACATGAAGGCAGCATCCACACCAAGGGGATGGGTCCCCATCCCAGTTCCTGGTATACTGGCATCCCTGGCTTTTACCCACAAAGAAACAGCCCCCCAGCCCCTGCTCCCCACAGAGAAGCATGGGCTCAGACACACACATACAGGGCAACTGGTTCCTCTGAATGCCTCAAGCAGATGCTTTCCCATGTACCAACAGGCCATTTCAAAGTTTGGAAACTGAGTCAGGCTGCAAGTTTCAACCTTCTTTCCACTTCATGAGCTCTGTAAGCCACAGCAGAGAACAATTTAGTGCAATGAGGGCCAGCCAGTAGTGTGCAGAGAGTAACCCATGTCAAGGCCACAGGACCCCGGGCTCCCCCACTGGGGCCCTGTAGAGGTGGAACAGGTCCACGGCACGGGGACTGTCTTCGGGGGGTGAAAGTTGGGCCTTGGCAGGAGCTGCCTGCTTCATTCTCACACAAGCCCATGACTGTGGTCACTAGAGAGCAAGGGTCAGTGGCCAGGAAAAGAGTGTGCCTTCCAATGTACCCAGAATCCACCAAAGGGTCACCTGTTTCCAGCCTCCATTCCCACCAAGATGGCCAAGACAGGCCTTAGGCTCATGAGACTGCACATTTCGTCTACGTGCACACGGAGGCCCAGTGAGTTCAACAGGCCTCACCCAAGGAGAGGGAAGGTAGCATCACACTGACCCAGGTTGGGGGGGGGAGACCCTCCCAGAGACCAGTGACGGTGCAGCATGGTGGACGGAGACCCTGCCCACAGAGCCGAGGGACAGACACAGCACAGTGGGGCAGATGTTGCCCACAGAACCCAAGGACAGGCACTGTAGAGCCTGGGGACAGGGACAGGGACAGGCACAGCACAGCCTGGGAAGCCTGGCACACTGAGCCCAGGGGTGGCGTCGTGTGGAGGGGCCATAACTCGTCTACATCTCCACACTCAGGCTGTGGAGGAAATGTGCTGCAAAGGTCAGGCAGGCCACAGGGATGAGTGTGGTGTCAATCCAGCCTGGGAGAGACAAACCGAGATGGAGCTAGCCCTTCTCCATGACCCCACCGAGACTGGGCACATCTTGCAGCATGGGCACGAGGGCAGGTCCCATGGGAAGGTGCGGAGGGCCTGGGAGTTGATGGGGCCCAGGACTGCTTGATCCCTACCAACACCAACTGTGTGTGGATCAGAACCAGGCCCAGCACCTCCAGGAGACTGGTGGGCACAGAGCACCATCAGCCCAGGGCCTCCATGTCTTCATCCACCCAGAATGCCCCCAGAGGTCCTCAGCCTGTAAAGGACATGGGGTGAGCCCCACAGCAAAGAGAGGCTGTCTCTGAACAGGCAGAGGCAGTTGAATCCAGCCCCTGAAACTGAGAGCCTGGGAGGTGAGGGGACTTGCTCAAGGACACAGGAAGACAGCACCGAGGCCCTGGCATCCCTGGTCTCCACACACAGCGGGAGGAAGGATGACAAGGCAGGGCCACTCCATCTACCAGGAGAGTTGGGACTCAGCCCATGTTAGCGTCAGAGAAGGAACCTGGGGCCCAGACTCCAGGAAACCCCCCAGTTGCTCAACAAATAGACTGTGGACTTACACTGCCTGACATGAAGCCACAGTTGTCAAACAGTATGGTATTGGCACAAAGATACACATATAGATCAATGGAATCAAACTGACAATTCAGAAATCAACCCCCAGATCTATGGTCAACTGATATTTGATAAGGCCCTCAAATCCACTGAACTGGGACATAACAGTCTCTTCAATAAATGTCCACAACCAAAAAGAATCAAAGAGGACCCCTACCTCACAACCCTACAGAAAAACTAACTCAAAGTAGATCAAAGACCTCAATGTAAGAGACAGCAGCATAAAACTCCTAGAAGCTAAGGTAGGGAAACATTCAAGACCTTGTAGTAGGAGGTAGCTTCTTAAACCTTTCAATCAAAGCACAAGCAACTAAAGAAAACGTAAATAAATGGTAACTCCTCAAAATTGAAAGCTTCTGCACCTCAAAGGAATTTGTCAAAAATGTGAAGAGGCAGCCAACTGAATGGGAAAAAAATATTTGGAAACCATGTATCTGATAAGAGACTGGTATCTTGCATATATAAAGAAATCCTACAACTCAACAATAATAGTACAAACAGCTCAATTATAAAATGGACAAAAGATATGAGAAGACATTTCTCTGAAGAGTAAATACAAATGGCAAAAAACATTCATCTTCACTAGCTATTAGGGAGATGCAAATCAAGACCACAATGTGATAATATCCCACACCATTTAAAATGACTGACTTTAAACAAACAGGAAACAACAAATGCTGGAGAGGATGTTGAGAAATTGGAACTCTTATTCATTGTTCATGGAACCATACAATGGTACAGACACTCTGGAGGACAGTTTGGCTTTTCCTCAGAAAACTAGGTATCGAGTTACCCTATGATCCAGCAATTTCACTCCTTGGTATATACCCAGAAAATCTGAAAGCAGTGACAAGCACAGATCCTTGCAAACTGATGTTCATAACAGCATTGTTCACAATTGCCAAGAGATGGAAACAATCCAAATGTCCTTCGACAGATGAATGGATACACAAAATGTGGTATACGCACATGATGGAATACTATGTGGCAGAAAGAAGGAATGAGGTTGTAAAACATATGACAACATGGATGAACTTGGAAGACATAATGCTGAGTGAAATAAGCCAGACACAAAAGAAGAGATCTTGTCTGTAATCACTAATGTGAACTCTGTGAAACTCTATACCAGACAAGTCCTAAAACCCAGAGGCAACAGCTGCTTTAACATCAACTATCAGGTGCGGCCCCTTCCCCATACCACTGACACCCCCTTTTAATATGAACGAGTCAGGGTGCTCACTGCCTAGACTCTCCTGAAGATGGAGAAAGATTAAGTCAAAGGAAGGAGCAGCAACAAACAAGGTAACATTGAACAAAGGTCTAGGAATACGGAAGCTTTATCTAATTACATACATACTTTTGGAAATGGGGCTGTTGGAGGGGTTGGAAGGCAGAAAATGACATGGTGGAACTGTAGCCTACTGCATCCTTTGGCATTTGTTCTATAGCTGCTCATTGAATTGTGCCTTGAAGGTCTTCTTTTTCTTTATATACCTTGTACTGCATAAGGAAAGAACTGAAATTGTGGAACTGTAACCCATAACAATTTTGGAAATTATCTATATGACCACTTGTTGACCAGCACATTGAGAGATATTTTACAATAACAGAAATGGCTGAAGTTGTGAAACTGTGACCCATGACAGTCTTCGAAATTTGCTAACTACTCGTGAAACCCTACATTGAAACTTATCACTGTTGTGTATACATGTTAAAGTTCACAATAAAGAAAAAAATGAAAAAAAAATGGACTGTGATTATGAGGGATGAAAGGGGGGAGGGAGGGAGGGAAGGAGGGAGGTAGAAGGAGGGAGAAGAACGGAGGGAAGAAGGAAAGGCGGGAAGCAGGGAGGGAGGGACAGAGAGGAGAGGGAGAGTCCAGGAATTATGAACCTACCTGAGGCATATAAACCAATCCAAAAGCGAGAGCCTCATTTTCATCCTAATTTAAAACACACAAAAATTACACATATGACATTTAGAAAATCTGAATATCGACTGGATATTTGATGATATGAAAGGATTACTATTAACTGTTACTTTTTAAAGGGATGATGCCTGTATTTTAATCGTGTTACTTAAAATAAGTATTTTAGAGATAGAAACGGAAATATTTATGGATGAAACAATATGTCTAGAATTGACTTCAACATAATCTGGGGTGGGGAAGTGGCAAAGACTTATAGCATACTTCCTCCTTTTGTCTGTACTTGAACTATCCCTTACTGCAAAGTTTAGAGTAAGCAAACACTCTCTTTCTCCCTTCAAGGGTGGCCCCGGCCCTGCCAGTGGCTCAGGGTGCGGTTCCCACGGCCATCAGGGAGCTCTCCGGGTTTGCTCTTGGGGGTGGCCCCACCTCACCCTCCTGCTGGCTTCACTTCCCAGGAGCAGCAGGCTGTGAGGCAGGAGACCCAGGTCCTGGGGCCCCTGGGGCCACCCAGGCCCAGCTGATGAGATGAACAGCACCTGGCCATGTGGGATAGTGCCCTTGTAGCATTTGATCACCTGGTCGACAAAGAACATCTCACTATTGTTGGAGGCCGAATGGCAGAACTCGTAAAGGGAGGAGTTGGCCGAGGCTGGCTTATGAGATAGATCTTCTCACCCTGCCAACAAGAGGCCATTAGCAGTGCTCCCATCCTGGGGATGCTGGGATGTTAGAAAGGTTCTAGGTATATGTGACCCAGCAGGAACTGAGCAACACCCCATAATCACACATGCCCACATTTCTGCAGCAATCCAAATGGACATGTGTCCCAAAGGGGTACATAAACCCTGTAACTGAGGGAGTTACAAGAAGCTCCACTTTTTGGAACTGTTGGATCTTAGTCTGGGTTAAGGATGGCCACTACTTCCATTGTCAGCATTTGCCAGGCCCCGTCATGCTCTACACCCTCACAACAGTGAAACGTCACCCAGTGAGATGGGCCCAGAGTGTGGCCAGGGTGACCTGCTTAGAGCCTTGCAGAGTCAGGATCAGAAACTGAGCCCCCAGCTCACACACCATCTATTCTGGAGAAAACCAGTTTGGGGCTGGTTGA
The DNA here is from genome assembly GCF_015220235.1 of Choloepus didactylus. Lineage (NCBI taxonomy): Eukaryota > Metazoa > Chordata > Mammalia > Pilosa > Megalonychidae > Choloepus > Choloepus didactylus. The sequence goes on from NC_051316.1 coordinate 25,151,576, forward strand.
ACCACAGACTTTGGGTCTCATCAGCCCCCCCAAAGTTTTTTCATCCTGCTGCATTTTACATCACAGTTTTTCTTCTGGCCTCCCTACTTCTGCCCCAGTGACGAGCCTCCTAGCTCTCCTCTGACTTGTGAGTGTCTCCAGCATCCCCACTCCACGCTTCCTGGATGTGGCCCTTGCATGCCCCTGGGGGGATAACACCTTGTCCCCACTTCCAGGAAGTCTCCCCAACACCCTCTCTTGGGCACTTGGTCATTTCTCCAGAGGCTTTCACCAAATCATCGCAGGTGCCTCTGTCTCACCAGACAAAGGAGAAATGGCATGTTCTTCTCCAGTCTGGGGAGGCACACCCACCCCTCCACCCATGAAGGACTCCCTGCCTTCCCCAGTGCCTGAAATTCTCCCCAGTTCCTCCTGTGGGGTAACATCCCATCTTAGGCCCCCCACATTTAGAGTATATGTGGTCTCTAGGCCATCTAGTGCTTGTACTATGGGCTTGCTGAGGGCCCGGGCAACGCCCCAAGGTCCCGAGGCTCACCCTGAGCACGTGGAACCAGGCAGAGACACCTCCTGAACCGATGTGGAAGTCAGTGTAGCCGTCCTTCACACACATCAGGCGGGACTTGGGCACTTTGGGTTTAGCCAGCAGAGCATCATCAGGCCAGTAGTTTTCTCCCCAAGGCTGTTTTTTACAATGTCAGGAGGTTCCATGAAGGGACGTTCTGGTCATGGTGAGAGAGACAATGGTCAGTGACGACAGGAATGTTTACCACTGTTTTGGAAGCAATGGGATGTGAAAGGTACTCTATGAAGTCCTTCCTGCACTTTACTTCACTGCCTGGGAAGCAGGTGCCAATGCTCCCGCTTTACAGATGAAGAGACTGAGGTTCTGGGAGGGCAGGAGTGAGCCAGGCCACAGCACTGACTGTTGGCTGCTGGATACGAAGCACAGAAGACCACAAGAGGAGAAGCCTAGAGAGCCCAGCTCTGGGCTCAGAAGAGAAAAAAGTCACCCAGAGTGAACATATCCTTTCTAGGTAAACCAGAAAGCAGCCATTTCCAGGCCATCCTCCATGAGTGTGATGGGGCAATTTGCACTGAAAGACAATATTGTTTCTCCTGCACAACACAAGCATCTCCCAGAGTGTCTGCAGCAAAAGCCACTGCTCCCCAGAGCACATGGCAAGGTGTACACAACTACCACCTCCGTTCACTCTCAAATCCACCAATCCACCTCCAGGGAGGATGGGAAAGGTTAAGGGGTCTCTAATCCAATGAAATGCCACTGTCTTGGATAAAATCCCAAGTACTGCATTATAAACATTCAAGTCAGCAATACCTGTGGAAAGACCAACTCACCATGGCTGAGAATCAGGTCTCGGTGTCCTCGGGCAAAAAGGACACTGGCAGGTCTCAGCCTCCATGCCAGAAATCATGGCCATCATTGGTAAAAACCACATCAGCTCAGGCAAGATGGTGAGAAATCAAAAGACAGGTCCTGGCCTGCCCCGTAACCCCAGCGGCCTCAGGTACAGCCACTCTTGATTAAAACTTCCGTAGGTTCCCATCTGCTGTCACTCTCCCTCCCCAAGGAGCCCACATCTACCCACGATGTGGCCTCATGGCCCCTCCTTCCTCCCCTCCATCCTGGAACCCCCAAAGGCCCCAGAAAAGAGAGTCCACCTTCTCCAGCCAGCCTGGCACCCTCACAACCCACCCACACCCTGTATCCTCTCCCATACTGTAGACCCCTCACAGAGTCCCCAGAAACCCTTTCCCCGGAATCTGAGTCCTTGCCTGGACTGCTCATCAGATGTCAAAGCCAGCCTGTTCTGTGCAAACGCTGCTGCTCCCTGCACCCTCCAACAATTAGAAGGGTCATCTGCCCACCTGTGGAAGTCACCCTACGTTCCCTGACCTATGCACAAACCCCACTGTGCACAGTCAGGGCTGGAGGCAAAGCCACAGGGAGTTGAGCATGTGGAGGTGAGAGTCACCCTTAATGCTTTGGGGGGCCACACTGGTCCCTGTGGGTCTCCCCGGAAGCAGCAGTGCCCAGGAAACTCGCAGCACTGACCAAAAAATCCCCATCCCCATGAGAGGAATGGCTCTGATGAAGGAGAAACAACCCCCACCTGATGTCCGATGATACAAACAGAACCCAGAGAGGTTCCTGCTGACCCTGGCACTCACCTGTGTAACTCAGCATAATCGTGTATAAATTTAAAACCAATGCTGTAACAAGGCACTCTCAGAGTCTTCCAACTAGACTAGGGGACCCAGAAGGCAACACAAATTTTTCTGCTAGCAACTGGGTGCCCGGGAGAGGCCCAAAGAAAAACACTTGGCCAAAAAAGTATCCCCCTTTAGCTTCCTTAACCAGGCATCCGTCTGAGAAGGCCTCTCCTGGACAATGTAGCATATAAAATTCATGATGACATGATCCAGTGTGATCTTTGGTATCAAAGCAACACAATCCTCAGAACTCAGCCTTGGAGAAAATCCATCTCACCAACATGCAGGCAGGCTTACTCTCATCCAGCACCATAATTCATCCCATTTCCCTTTCTTTCCTTCACTGCCAGGATGCTCGAACAAAATCCATTGTCCAGGTACACTATCTCCTTGTGACTCACTGTGGGTTTTGATAGCTCTTTTACTTTTTGCCTCCCTGCCCTTCTGCACAGGTCAAGTGCTTGCAGGAAGTATGCAAGGCGGAAAGGCTCATTGCCAGCCATTAAGTGCCTCTGCCTTTTACCAAGCAATCAGCAGAGTGGAGCAGGGATTGATGGAGATGGGGCAAGAGGGACTTGGGGCTGGTGCAGGCACCAGGGGTATGTCAGATCTGAGAGGTAATGAGGGCAGAGCCTATTGTCCTGGGGAAGCAAAGAGGAGTACCAGGGGCAAACCGCGAAGCTGGTGGCAGCAAGGCACATATCCTCATCAGTGGGATGAGAACCTGATATCGGACTGACCTTTGACACAGAAGGGCCACACGCCCAACTAACAGCAGGGACCGCGATGCTGATACCAAAAAGCAACACTTTTCTTTTCAGAATTAACCAGTGCTGATACCAATGACCAAATAAAAGAAGACCAGGAGACCACACAGCCTGAATCCCATGAGTGAACAGTACAGACGGCCTGAACCAGAGGAAAGGCTCAAGTCTGGGAAGTGGCAAAAAGGTGACTGCAAAGAAACTGGTATGGTGTGGTAAGATTCCTGTTTCTTAAAGGAACAAATTAAAAGCATGTGTGAGACTGTTTAGGTCTGTGAGTGCACGTAAGCATGAGAGTGTGAATGTGTGTATGGGTGTTAGCAAGTGTATTTGTGTACACACCTAAGTATGTGTGTCAATGTGATGTAGGGCCGTGTGGGAGCATGTATGCCTTTGGGTGTGTGTGTAAATGTGAACAAGTGGCTGTAAATGTCTGCATGAATATGTGAAGGTGGCAGTATGTCAGTAAGAATGATGTGAGCGTGCAAGTGCACCACTGAGCCTGTCATGTGGGTGTCTGAGTGTGCCGATGTGTGTCTGTGAAGGTACCGGTGTTTTGGTGTGCCAGTATGTGTGAGTGAGTGTGTTGGCTTCAGTGAGTGGGAGTCTGTAGGAGTGTCATGTGTTAGTGAGTGTATTAATCTGTGCCGTGAGCTTTGGTGTCTGAATGTTAGCAGGTGCGAATGTGTTGGTGAATGTGTCAGAGAGTATGTGCCATGGATATGTTGGTGTGTTTGTGAATAAATGTGTCAGCGAGTGTGAACGTGTTGGTAAGTCAGTCTTGGTGAGTGTGTACAAAGCATCACAGGAGTGTCTGTTGGTGAGTTTACCAGAGTGAGTGGGGGTCTGTGGGAGTGTCATGAGTGTGTCTGGGAGGTATTGCCACAGGTGTGTCTGTGTCTGTGAGTTTGTCAGTGAGCATCAAGTATGACATGTCTATACATGAGTGTGAGTGTGTTGGTGAGGCAGTGCCTGAGTGTCAGGAAGGTGTCAGCGAGTTTGTCAGTGTCATGGTTGTGACTATGTCTGTGAGAGGCAGTATCACGAGTGTGTCAGTGAGTGCACTGGTGAGTGGGTGTGAGCATGTGTACTTCTAGAAGAGACCATACTGCACTGCTAACAATGGTTCTTTCTGGGGAGTAGCTAGGGAAACAAGCCAGAGGATTTGGTTTTTCACCCGCTTTTTGTTTGTATTTTTCACAATGTATCACGTTTACAGATTAAAAGGGAACCAGCAGGAGCTTGGGCAAGATGGCAGCATAGAGAGGAGTGGAAGCTAAGTAGTACCCCTGGAACTAAAAAAAACCAGAAACAACTAGTAAATAATCCAGAATAACTGCGAGGGGACAAACGAGACCGTCCACTCATCATATACCAAACTGAATTGGGAGGAATGCCCAAGATCACAGCATAAAATCTGTAAGTAAAACCTGCGGATCCAAGTCACGAGACCCCCTTCCCCATAGCCTGAGTTGCAAAGCCTTGTGATGCCACAGAGAAGCTCTCTCCCAGCAAGCGAATGTAGCTCAGCTGAGCTCCAAGTGGGGTTTTAAGTAGCAAGGGTGAACTGCTCACTACAGGTACGAATCCCCAAAAAACAGACAGAGGCTTTGGGTGATGACTGACCTTGGAGAGCCGGAGGGTCCCCTTGGACTGGGTCTGAAGGGGACTATCTGTTTGTTTTTCGGCTCAGTGGAGAAAGCCCCAGTCATTTTCAGTTTCCAGGGCTGTGACTCAGAAGGGTGGAGACAGCACAAGCAGAGAGCAAGACCATTGAAATGCTAATGACCTCCCCTAGAGGGTCTATCTTCTGTAAGAGGAAAAGGGGTGGGGCCCTTTCCATTCAGAACCAGACCCCAGAGCCTGGGGGAATGCGGCCATACCTCCTCACACCAGTCAAGAATTATAGGCTAACAGGCATCACCTGCTGGGCAGAAAAGCACAGTGACCTGAGGCATCAAAGGGTGGAGCAATTTTCTAAGACACACCCTCAGGGAAACCAGATACTGAATATTTCTTCCCTCTGGGACCTGAGCCTGTTCTGGTCTGGGAAAACCTGATTTGGATAACCAAGGAAACCATGCCTAGACAACAGAAGATTACAACCTACACTAAGAAAAACAAAGTTATGGCCCAGTCAAAGGAACAAACATACACTTCAACTGAGATACAGGAATTTAAACAACTCATGCTAAATCAATTCAAAAAGTTTAGAGAAGATGTGGCTAAAGAGATAGAGGCTGTAAAGAAAACACTGGGCATACAGAAGGTAGAAATCAAATGTTCAAAAAAACAACTAGTAGACTCTATGGAAATGAAAGGCACAACACAAGAGATGAAAGACACAATGGAAACATACAACAGCAGATCTCAAGAGGCAGAAGAAAACACTCAGGAACTAAAGAACAAAACACCTGAAAGCCTACATGCAAAGGAGCAGATGGAGAAAAGAATGAAAAAATATGAGCAACATCTCCGGGAACTCAAGGATGAAACAAAGTACAATAATGTACATATCATTGGTGTCCCAGAAGGAGAAGAGAAGGGAAAAGGGGCAGAGGCAATAATAGAGGAAATAATTAATGAAAATTTCCCATCTCTTATGAAAGACATAAAATTACAGATCCAAGAAGCGCAGCGTACTCCAAACAGAAGAGATCTGAATAGGCCTACACCAAGACACTTAATAATCAGATTATCAAATGTCAAAGACAAAGAGAGAATCCTGAAAGCAGCAAGAGAAAAGCAATCCATTACATACAAAGAAAGCTTAATAAGACTATGTGCGGATCTCTCAGCAGAAACCATGGAGGCAAGAAGGAAGTGGTGTGATATATTTAAGATACTGAAAGAGAAAAACCACCAACCAAGAATCCTATATCCAGCAAAGCTGTCCTTCAAATATGAGGGAGAGCTCAAAATATTACCTGACAAACAGACAATGAGAGACTTTGTGAACAAGACACCTGCCCTACAGGAAATACTAAAGGGAGCACTACAGAGTGATAGAAGACAGGAGTGCGTGGTTTGGAACACAATTCGGGAGATGGTAGCACAACAATGTAAGTACACTGAACAAAGATAACTATGAATACAGTTGAGAGAGGAAGGTTGGGAGTATGTGAGACACCAGAAGAAAGGAGGATAAAGACTGGGACTGTGTAACTTGGTGAAATCGAGAGTGTTCAACAATTGTGATAAAATGTACAAATATGTTCTTTTACAAGGGAGAACAAGCAAATGTCAACCTTGCAAGGTGTTAAAAATGGGGAGGCATTGGGGGAGAGATGCAATCAACATTAACTAGAGACTATAACTAATGGAATCATTGTATTAAGCTTCCTTTAATGTAACAAAGGTGATATACCAAGGTGAATGCAGATAAGAGGAGGGGATAGGGGAGGCATGTTAGACACTTGACATTGGTGGTATTGTCTAATTCTTTACTCTGCTTTGATTTAAGGTTATTTTTCCTTCTGCTGCTTCCTAGCTGTCATTTTTTTTTTCCTCTTTCTTTTGCCTCTCTACCTTCTTTGACTCTCCCTCCTGCCTTGTGGAAGAAATGTAGATGCCCTTATATAGATAGTGTGAAGGTGGTGAACACATAAATATATGACCATACAGAGAACTATCAATTATTTACTTAGGATGGAATGTATGGTGAGTGAACAAAACCATATAAAAAAAAAGAGTCTATGATAAAACCTCACGGGCAATATACTGAGTGAAATAAGCCAGACACATAAGGACAATTATTGCAGGGTCTCACTGATAGGAACTAATTATAATATGTAAACTCATAGACATGAAATATAAGGTACCAAGATATAGCATGAGGCTTAAGAATGGGCAGCGGTTGCTTAGTATGAGCAGAATGTTCAACTAGGATGAACTTAAATGTTTGGAAATGAACAGACATGTTGGTAGCAAGATGTGAGAATAACTAACAGCGCCAAATGGTGTGTGAATGAGGTGGAAAGGGGAAGCTCAGAGTCATATATGTCACCAGAAGGAAAGCTGGAGGTCAAAAGACGGGAATGTATACAACTGAATCCTATGGTGGGCAATGTCCATGATCAACTGTACAAATACTAGAAATCGCTTCCATGAACCAGAACAAATGTATGACAATACAATTAGAAGTTAATAATAGAGGGGCATATAGGGAAGAAATATATACCTATTGCAAACTATATACTACAGTTACTAGTATTTTAACATTTTTTCATAAACAATAACAAATGTACTATACCAACACTACGAGTCAACAATTGAGGGGGGTTGGTTAGGGATATGGGAGGATTTGAGTTTCCTTTTCTGTTTTTCTTTTTTCATCTTTCACTTTATTTCTTGTCTGGAGTAATGAAAAGTTTCTAAAAATTGAACAAAAATTAAGTGTGGTGATGGATGCACAGCTGTGTGGGGGTGCCCAAGGACAAGTGATTGTACACTTTGGATCTCTGGATAATTGTATGGCATCTGAACAACCCCAACAAAAATTAAAAAGAAAAAAAAAAAACCGGGGGAGTAAATTTCTGTTGTTTAACCTACAACTTCCTGGTCACATTTACAGAAGCCTTAGGACAATGATCAGATGGGCTGAGTTGAGTCTGGGCCTTGAAAAGGGCCTACTGCCCAGTTTGCTGCTTAGGCCCAGGGGAGGAAGCTCTCCTCACCTGCCCTCCTGAGAGCAGGTGGACACAGGTTTCTTGAGTCCCAGCCTGCACCACTATGATTCCTTCTTTCTGGCTGGCTGTCCTGACCCATACTCCTCACAGCATCAGTGGAGCCAGAAGTGGACCAGGGTCCTGCAGAGTGCCAGAGTCTGGTGGGAGCTCAGCTACTGTGTTCCCAGTTCAGGCTGGCCTCCCCGACCCCCTTCCAGCTTTGTTTCCCACTTGCCTTCTCCTGCAGACACCACGCACATGGAGCCCCAGTTAGCACCATTTGTTTGCTGGCCTGCTGGTCATCGCATAGAGTCCCCAGTCCTGCCCCTCCTGTGGTTCCATCTCCCTTCTGAGGATGCCATTGAGCTCCACACCTGGGAACCAGCAGGTGCATCTTCCCTCTCGCCTTCCCTTCCTCTTCCCTACAGAACATTTCAGTCACTCATAAACATGACTTAATATTAGACTTTTCCTTATTATCCAAAGTCACCAGCGTTTATTTCAGTAAATATAAAAATACGTACTTAATACTTTGTACAATACTGGTGTTTTGTCCAAACACAACTGGATTAGAAAAGCCAATAAATTCACTTTAAGAATCCCTGATTATTTTAAAGGTTTCCAAATGGATTTAGGCAACTTTGAATAATATGATTTACATACTAAAATTTGAGAAGGATGAAACAACAACAAAATTTCTAACACAAAATTAAAATTTCAAGTTCACAGATTTATGTTATCCAAAAAAGTACAGAAACAAAATTGTATTTACACAAGTTTCATAATAAAACAATGAAAAAGGAAAGGCAGGTGATAGTCTTAATAATGAAAATACAGAAATAGCATACAATTACTACATGGAGAAGTTGACAGACCTAAAGGCCCTCAGCATGGACATCTTTAATCAGGCTTCCTCTATCAGAAAACTAGTGCACAGTACACCCAACTCACTCACTTCACACAAACACAGCACAAACTCAGCATAGAAATCATTCAACATCCCCTAATCTATACTGAATTCCTCAGATACAATTACAATTATTATAACTGTTGTTATTAACAACAGTTGGTGCCCTGCTTTCAGATACTGGATTGTACTGTGTTCTGGGTTATGTGAAGGCAGATGCACCTAAGGACATCTTTAATTTGGGGATTTTCTTGCTTGCTCCTTCTTTATAGAAATCCCCTAAACCCACCCCAACCCCTTAAAAATATAGTTAGACTGATGACTGAATCTTCAGAAAAGTATCTTATGATCCAGCAAATCATTCACTGATTTAGTCTGTTCTGGCTATACCCAGAAGAGTGCCCAGTCCCAACTGGCTGTTTACAGAACCTCTTCATCTGCACCACTCACGTGCATTGATGTGCATTTGTGGAATGCTGTGAAATTGTAATTATATTGTAATTATATCTGAGGAATTGAACCATTTCCTGTATGGTTCAATTTGCTGGATATAAGTTTTTTTTGAAAATGTCTTCAAATTGTTACATATCTAATTACTGGCCTAGAATAGTTGATATAATGGGAACACAGAGACCTACTGACTGACTGTTGGCTGACCCCACAAGTTACCGCTGATCAACTTCCCCTCTCAGCGCTATCATAAGGTGATAACGCAGCTCAGTCCATTTGCCACACGGGTCAGAGAGCAAGTTAAAGGACCACCTAGAAAGGATGACTTCCATACCTCTTCACGGCAATGGCCAGGTTTTCCATTTCCGGGCTCTGAAGTTTGATCTCACAGATACAGTTCGTTATAACGTGTTCATATGGCTGAATGAGTCTCAACTCCACGAGGTTGATGTTTTCATACAGGGTACTAACTTGCTCTTTTCTGCCAAAAATAAAAATAAAAATTGTTAGTAACCAATAAAATAACATATAAAGGTAAATTTGCAGAGCATTTTTTAAGAAAGAGACACAAAGTAAAGAACCAAGGTGGGAAAGAGCAGCAGTAATAGAATGACCTAGAATGAAGAGAAAGCAGTCAGAGATACTGTTGCATTATTCTTATATATATATATATATATATATATATATATATATATATATATATATATATATTTTTTTTTTTTTTTTTTTAATTTATTGAGGCTTGTTTTTATGTCCCAGCATACAGTCCATTCTGGAGAAAGATCCGTGAACACTAGAGAAGAATGTGTGTCCTGGTGACCTGGGATGTAATATTCTGCATATGTCTGTTAAAATTCTCTATATCTCTCTCTCCTTTCTTTGTTTCTCTATTGGTAGGGCTCCCTTTAGTACCTGAAGTAGGGCAGGTCTTTTATTAGCAAAATCTCTCAGCATTTGTTTGTGTGTGAACAATTTAAGCCCTCCCTCAAATTTGAAGGTGAGTTCTGCTGGATAAAGTATTCTTGGCTGGAAATTTTTCTCTCAGAATTTTAAATATGTCATTCCACTGCCTTCTCACCTCCATGGTGGCTGCTGAGTAGTCACAACTTACTCTTATGTTGTTCCCTTTGTATGTAGTGAATTGCCTTTCTCTTGCTGCTTTCAGAACTTCCTCCTTCTCTTCAGTATTTGACAGTCTGATCAGAATATGTCTTGGAGTGGGTTTACTTGGATTTATTCTATTTGGAGTTCGCTGGGCATTTATGCTTTGTGTATTTATATTGTGTAGGTTTGGGAAGTTTTCCCCCAAAATTTCTTGGAATTCTCTTTCTAGACCTTTACCCTTCTCTTCCCCTTCACGGGACACCAATGAGTCTCAAATTTGGATGTTGTATTTTATCATATTCCTGAGATCCATTTCAATTTTTTTGATTTTTTTCCCCGTTCTTTCTTTTCTTTCATTTTCTGTTTTGTGGTCCTCAAGGAGGCTGAGTTGTTGTTCAACTTCCTCTAATCTTGTACTATGAGTATCCAGAGTCTTTTTAATTTGGCCTACAGTTTCTTTAATTTCCATAAGATCTTCTATTTTTTATTTAGTCTTGCAATTTCTTCTTTGTGCTCTTCTAGGGTCTTCTTTATGTCCTTTATATCCTGTGCCATGCTCTCATTGCCTGTCTGTAGTTCTTTGATTAAATGTGCCAAGTACTTTGTGTCTTCTGATCTTCTGATTTGGGTGTTTGGGTTTGGATTCTCCATATCGTCTGGTTTTATCATATGCTTTAAGATTTTCTGTTGTTTTTGGCCTCTTGGCATTTGCTTTACTTGATCTCTAATTTGTCAGCACTGCAGCTTGGTGGCGTACACTTTCTCTAACTAACCCGCAGATGGCATCCGTGAGTCACCTGTTCCCCTCAAGTCAGTTCTCCCCAACTTTGTCTTTGTGGTGTGTGGGGATGATTCTTGAGGGGTTCAACTGGTGCACTAAATTTGGGTGTGTTGTTGGTGTTGTCCACCCTGAATGAGGGGTGTGTGTCTGAGTCATTAGGGAGGGAAGGCAGCTTTAATAATCAAACCTCCCAGTTGTTCCCAGAGATTTAAGGCTATTGCAAGAGTCTAAGCCTTCATTTCAGTCTTGCCACAGATTGTGCCACTGACCCATAAGTCCTTGGTATTGGTGTAGGTTCCCTGGGATTTCAAAGCGGGTCCCCATTCCCTGCTGGGCTCTTCCAGGACCTCTGCTGAGGGAGGGCTACACCATGTCACAAGTGTGCACTGGCCTCCAGGGAAGCCCTGGGACACTGGGCGATGCAGGGGCATTCCCAGCCCACTTCAAAGATGGTTGAATGGGACGTGTTAACTTCCCCCTTTTCACACAGCTCCACCCTCCCAGCTCCAGGACAATCAGCTGTGGGTGTATTAAAGGCCCCTGTCCATGGCCGATACTGTGGCACGTGCACGGTGCTGAGGGAAGGACTCCCCATCACACTGGGTTTCCTTGTGCGGCTCTGGGCTGTGGGTCCGGCCCCGAGCAGGAGTGTCCCCAGCCCGCCGGGGAGATGGCTGCAAGTGGTGCGTTTTTTTCTCCTTTTGGCTCCCCTTTGCTCCCCTGGCCCTGTGACAATCAGTAGCAGGTGTGGGAAGGGGTATCCTCCAAGCCAGACACTGAGGCGTTAGCCCAGCCCACTCCCACCGTGCTTCAATGCGCAGCTCTCCCCATCATATCTGCAGCTGCTCCTGGGCTTTTTTTTTTTTTTTTTTAAAGAACTAGTCCGTCTCCAAATGCCAGCCCACCGTTTCCCCACAGTGCAGCATGGCTGAGGGACTTTCAGCTGACTCACTTGTTTCAGAATGCAGACTCCTGGTTTCACCAAATGCACGGTCCCTGTAGATTTAGTAGACCTTGGCTGGCTGGTGCTATCCTGGAACTGGTGCTCTGGGTCACTTTCTGGTTTTCATCTAGTATTTTTCATGGAGGTGTTTTTTTTTTTGCCCTGTCTCACCTAGCCACCATCTTAGGTTCTCCAACTGCATTATTCTTGATGCCAGAAGACAGAAACCTATAAAAGCCCTGGAAAAGAAAAAGGAGGGATTGACAGGGAAACATTTTTTTTTTGTCACAGCTGTTCTGTTGTTTTTTTTTAATAGAAAGGTAAATAAAGTTACAGAAACAAAATTAGTTAACATGAAGCCATTTACTTAATTCCATGTTCCTCTAATCTCTTGTAAGAAGTGTTTTAGCCTTTATAGTCATAAGAGTGGATATACCTATTCTTTTATATTCAGTTACAAATTGTTTCATTTAAACTAATATTTATATATGTATTTCTATGTGACAGTCCACATACTTTATTACCTTTCATTAAAATACAGAAATGTCCAGAGCTATTTTAGTAGAACATTTGACAAGAGTTGGTAACTGATGCGATGGAGAATAAAGGGGAGAACTTATGAGGCTGGTGGTGTCCTTGGCTCACAGCTTAGGAGAGGGACCTGGTGTACTAGGGGGAATCTAGCATGATCTATGAACAGTGCACTCCTTATCTGTAGTTAATGAAGCTCATCTACCTCAGCTGCTATCCATGGGATGCTTTCACCGTGTGTGCACTTCACCACCACCACCATTGCCCCACCATGGCCAAAGCTTCTCTGGAGTGATGGCAGCTTACTGTCCTCCGTGGGTGGCTCACTCCATCAGAAACCATCCACTCCATCCTCCCTTCTCCTGATCCCCCTGGAGAGCCAGGCTCAATAATAGTCAACACAAGCTGTGACTGTGCTGTGACAGTGGCAGCACTTCTTGAAAATAAAGAACATTTATGCCAGTGGGAAGAAGAAGTGCTGGGAATTTAGATAACACGAAATACCTGGATTTGCAAGAAATGGGAGCTCCCCCACTTTATCACAGGTTGTGAGGCTTGCCTGTGAGGATACCTGGTAGCATGAGGACTCTGTCCTGGGCAGAAGGGCATGAAGGATGGCCTGGGATATTGTTTAGAGCCTAACTGCTTGGCTAAGGAGTCCCAAGTGAGCCAAGCAGAAAAGGTGACCTGAAGCTCCAACCTGTGGAGTATGAGGGCAACTCAAGTAAGATTTGATCTGCAGAGCCTGGCATGATGCAACAAGTCGACGTAGGGGTGGGTGGGGAGGGTGGGCCATTTGTTGGGCTTCTGCAGACCAGGAGAGGGTGAGGCTTGTGGGGGAGGTGAGAATGGCACTGAGAGTTGACTCTCAAAGCAGAGGTTTGAGGTGTGGTGAGAGAAACCTTGGCTCTCAGCCTGGCATCAGGGCCCCCCCTCTGTCTGCTTCAAACCCAATTTTCAAAGACCCTACCACAGCTGAGAGGCCTCCCATTAAGCAGGCCTGGAATCCCTTACTCAACCCCTGGTCTTGGTGTTATGTACCCGAGTCCAACTCAATGGTCCCAGGCTCTAGGACCCTCCTCTCGGTCTCCACCCCATGCCACCCCAGATGTGCTGACTGTTCTACACAGTGTGGAGCCCTTCCCTCTCTACAGTTTAGGACGTGGGGAAATGTCTCACTTGCTCTGAAACGATGCACGCTCACTTCGGGCAGGCAAGGGCTCTTGTCTGCAGCCCGCAGCTCTCTGTGGACAGTGCATCAGGCCCAGCTTCCTCAATGGCACTTTGGTCTCCCCATGCCCTCTCCATGCCCACTTTCCTCCTGGGAGCCAGACATGTCAGGGTATCCTGCAGGGTCCCATGTCTACTGTATAGGAACACCACTGAGTTTTGCATGTTGATCTGGTATCCTGCTACTTTGCTGAACTGATTTATTAGCTTTAGTAACTTTGTCATGTTTTTTTGGGACTTCCTAATATAGGATCTTGTTTTCTGCAGTGAAAATTTTACTTCTTCCTTTCAGATCTGGATGCTTTCATTTCTTTTTCTTGTCTAACTGCTTTAGCTAGAACTTCTAGCACAATGTTGACTAACAGGAGTGACAGAGGGCATCTTGTCTTGTTTCTTACCTTAGAAGGAAAACTTTCAGTCTCTCATCATTGAGTATGATGTTAGCAGTGAGTTTCTCCTATATGCCATTTTTTTACATTATGGAAGTTTCTTTCTATTCCTACCTTTCAAAGGGTTTTTATTAAGAATGGAAGCTAGATTTTTTCAAATGCCCTTTCTGTAGCCATTGAGATGATCCTGTGGTTCTCCTTATCGATTTGTTAATGTGTATTACAACAATTTATTTTCTTGTGTTGAGATACTCATCAATACACGGAATAAAACCCACTTGGTGTATAATTCTTTGAATGTTCTACTGGATTGGATTTGCAAGTATTTTTTTAAGGATTTTTACGTGTCTATTCATTAGACATCCCCACCATAACTTTGCTTTCAGACCTCTGACCTCAAAAACCAGGGGAGTAAATTTCTGTTGTTTAACCTACAACTTCCTGGTCACATTTACAGAAGCCTTAGGACAATGATCAGATGGGCTGAGATGAGTCTGGGCCTTGAAAAGGGCCTACTGCCCAGTTTGCTGGTTAGGCCCAGGGGAGGAAGCTCTCCTCACCTGCCCTCCTGAGAGCAGGTGGACACAGGTTTCTTGAGTCCCAGCCTGCACCACTATGATTCCTTCTTTCTGGCTGGCTGTCCTGACCCATCCGCCCCTCACAGTGTCAGTGGAGCCCAGAGGTGGACCAGGGTCCTGCAGAGTGCTGGAGTCTGGTGGGGGCTCAGCTGTGTCCCCAGTTCAGGCTGGCCTCCCCGACCCCCTTCCAGCTTTGTTTCCCACTTGCCTTCTCCTGCAGACACCATGCACGTGGAGCCCCGGTTAGCACCATTTGTTTGCTGGCCTGCTGGTCATCACATAGAGTCCCCAGTTCTGCCCCTCCTGTGGTTCCACCTCCCTTCTGAGGATGCCATTGAGCTTCACATCTGGGAACCAGCAAGTGCATCTTCCCTCTTGCCTTCTCTTCTTCTTCCCTCCAGAGTCTTTTAGTCACTCGTAAACATGACTTAATATTAGAGGTTTCCTTATTACCCAAAGTCACCAGAGTTCATCTCAGTAAATATAAAAATATGTGCTTAATACTTTGTAGAATATTGGTGTTTTGTTCAAACACAACTGGAATAGAAAAGCCAAAAAATTCAATTTAAGAATCTCCAGTATTTTTTAAAGGTTTCCAAATGGATTTAGGCAACTTTGAATAATATAATTTACATAATAAAATCTGAGACAGACGAAACAACAAAATTTCTAACACAAAATTAAAATCTCAAGCTCACAGATTTATGTTATCCAAAAAAGTACAGAAATAAAATTGTATTTTATTTTATAGTATTTTATTTATAAATTAATTTATAAAGTAATTTATTTACAAATTGTATTTTATTTTATAGTAGCCTAAAGAGACATAATGGCTAAAAGCAATTTAGTATCCTGGATGGGATCCTAGCACAACAAAAAAAAGGACATTATTTTAAAAAACAAGAAAATGTTAATAAAGCATTGACTTTAGTTAACAACAATGTTATCAGCAGGTTCCTAATTATAACATGTACATCACACTAACATAAGATGAAACTGGGTGTAGGTTATATGGGAACTCTATGTTTGCAATATTTTTTTTTTTGGTAAATCTAAAACCATTCTGAAAAAGAAAGATTATTTTAAAAATCTATGTGGGGCTATAGTGATACTATTAAGCACATGAAGACAGAAGACACAAACATGAAGAAGCATCAGCATCCACTTCTTTTAACAGAACTATGCTCAAAATCTACAATTTCACTCATGCAGCTGCAGAAGGTTCAATTACACATCACACTGTGAAGCATGACTTTTCACTTAGATCAAATGACATCTTTCTGAATTAATACTGTGCATTTTCAATTCCATTTAGTTATCATGTCTTTTTAGGCTACTATTGCCTTTGACAGTTGTATAATCTTGGCTACTATCGCCTGTGACAAAATAAATAATTTTGAGCAAGTTATACATTTATCATCAGCTTTTTGGAGAACAGGAAATTTAGTAGTTCATTTTTTATTAAACATGCACCTTTTTTTCTGTTTGTTTTTTAAGGTCATTGCTGCTAAGAGATTTAATTGCAAAATACAAAAGCATTACACCAATTAAAAAAACTAGTACATCTGAACTCTACTAAAAATGGTTAAATCATCATAGGAAGAGTATTCCAGTTATTCTTTATTGCTCTGTGGCAGGGCTGCCCAACCTCTGTTTTCTGTACCTATTTCATGTACACCAGGCCTATAATTTCCCAGTTTCCCACTGATTCCACCCAGTGGCTGCCTGGTGGCTTTGCACATCCTAAAGGTGGCAGCTCCACTGGCCGATTCTCTAGGTGGCCAGTGAGGCAGCCAGTCCCTCCCACCACCATCTGTCACCTGAGCGAATCCCCTGTCGCCAGCTTCTTTTGCCCAAGCTTACTTTGTTCTATCAGTGAGTGCTCTGTTTCCTGCCCCTGAAGGCAAATTTGAGTTACATTGCATCTGGAAAGGGCCAGAAAAGCAGAGATTGGTTTATCACTGACCGTATTTCTGACTTAGCCACATGAGAAGACTTTTCACTATAAGGATGCCTCACGTGCTACTAGGTGAAATCATGACAGGAGCTGGAAGGAAAGAGTGAGAACCATGCTAACTCAGCCTGGATTATTTTAATACAACTGTTAATAATTAATACTTGGAAAAAGAGTGAAAATTCTGTACAAATGCCAAAGCAGACAGGATGCAGGGCAATGAGGATACACTGGGATAATCCCAGGCAAACCTGGGAAGATGACAGAATTTATCGAAAGGGAAATTTTGCAAAGAAACTGATATGGCACTATTCATTTCTCCTCAAACCTCTATCTATCTTTCCAAGATAGAAATTTCCAGTAAAAAATAAATACAATACACCATTCACTTGCAATAACATTACTAGATGATGTCTATATTTAACTTGACTCACGGAACGCTGACATAAGAGGGATGCTGAGAGAGTAAATGTGCATTGTCAGATAAGTACTCTTAAATACAGAAGTATATATTCATACATATATATGTATGCATATATAGCACATTAATAATGTGATCTCCACATATGAAAAAAATTGATATGGACCTAGGGACAGAGTGTGAGCACAAGCTGGTTTTCCTGGGTGGAAGGGAGAGGTCTGCGCTGCCCCATCCCCATTGCCATGCTCAGGGTTTTAGGTTAATATACTATATCTGGGGTCAGCAAAGGAAAGCCCACTTGGCCCTCTGCCTGTTTGCATAAATAAAGTTTTATTAGAACAGCCTTGCTCAAGGTTCATTTATCATCTACGGTTGCCTTCATGTTACAGTGGCAGAGCTGAGTAGCTGCAGCAGAGATCGAATGCCTGCAAAGCCTGAAATACTTTCTTTCTGGATGCTTTACTGAAAAAGTTAAAACTGACTCCTGGACTTCGCAGAACTTTGCCCAGTGACTTTAGTCATGGCCAGTTCTCATTTTCAGTGCCACTAGTTCTGGTGCCCACATGACGTTTCTGTCCATAGGGCTTCCACACCACACCACTCTTGGCCTTTTCTCAAAATACAACACAGACACTGATGAGAGACAACCATCTACTTCTTTCTAACCCGGTTGGGCAGAGGGATCAAGGGTAGAGGTAGATCATAACAATGGCTAACATTTACTGATTACCTGTAGTGTGCCATGCACTGTTCTTTGTGCTTTAGTAGGGGTTGATCCTCATGACAACCCTATGTGGCAGGTTCCAGTATTAAACCCACCTTATGTGTGAGGACAGTGAAGCTCTAGAGGTTAAGCATTTTGCCCTGAGTCACGAAGCCAGGATGTGGTGGGGGAAGTATTTGAACTCAGCCAGACCATCACACTTATCCCATTTACTGTTCATTCATGCTTTAAGAAGCCCTCTGCTGTTTGGGGTTTGTACCTTCTCCAAACCTTCAACACAATGATGCTTGCTGTCTGTATTTTCCTCTCTCCGTTGGGAAACTGTCAGTAACTAAATGTCAGTGATTTTAAATAGGAGGCAATTTGCAGTATGAATTGTTCCTAAACCTTGAATAAATCTAGTTAACAGTCTCATCTTCTAGAAGTTTACACTTTTAAAACCTTTTGGGGAATGTTACCAAAATAAGTACATACGTAAGTAAACTATTTTCCAGGGTGACACAAACCCAGGAAGAATTTTACCACATGAGATATACCTGGGTAGGAGGTCCTGGCTCAGGCACTGGTGGTTTAATACTTGGATTAGATCATCCTTTGTCCAAACAGCAGTAAAACACACACTAGGAGAGCCCAGGATGCTGGACCGGCTTCTCTTCCCAAGTCTCAGGCTGGTGGCACCAAGTGGATGAGATCACTGTGTGTTTTCTCTGGAAGAGAGAGCCAGGTACCCATTCTGTAACTGAGTTAATGGATGAGGGAGACCTACTGCGAGAACAGAGACTGGGATCTCTTCCATCCATAGGTGACGGGTTTGAAGGTTGTTAGTGCGCAAAGGCACACTCTGTCCAGAAAGAAAGACAAACTTCAGAAAGAAGTATGCTGCCCTGTTCTAGCAGCATAGTTGGATTGGGCTGTTGGAATTTATTCTCCAGTTAGTTGGAGTTTATTCTATGTAATAAAAGAACATTTTGAAATCAGTAATTTTTACTTAACTGGTATGGGGAAAAAGGATAAGCCTTTCTATTTACAGTCTAAGTGTCAGTATGGTTCATTCAGGGCATCTGTAAAGGTCAACTGGTGTTACATATAGTGGAAATATAACTATTATTCTTATCCCCAAAGAGAAATGATGATACTATCAGATTTTATTGTCTTTAATTCTGCTGATTCTATACTAAAGACAAGTAGAAGGCAGTGAAAACTCCCGAAGGCCCACATTTCTGGATTAAATTGCAGTGGCTTTAGATTTACCTTTATGTCTGCAAAATTTATTTCAAAATTCTTTGCTTAATTCTCTGGTTCAGCCCAAAGTGGATGAAGATGGGAATAGTTACGACGCAAACTTGATCATGCCATCTCTTTCAACGCCTTTAAACCTCTGCGTCTCTTACACGCTGCACGTCCTAGCTGGCCTGGCTCCTAAGTCCTCCAGCCTCCTGGGACACCTCTGCTCTGCTCCCACCCCATTCAGCTCTCCAGCCTCACTGAACTGCCAGCCCCTCCTGCTCCCCACCCACCTCTGCCTTGAAGCTCTGCACAGCCTTTGTGGTTACTGATGGCTGGGATCTCCTACCCCCCTTTTTTGCCTAGGGTGCCATCTACTTATCCTTCCTACCTCTGCTCAAATGTAGCTTCCCAGGTAATCCCACCCCCCAGACTGGCCATGGTCACCTGTTGTTTGCCGTCAGGGCATTTTGTCAATCATGTGTGAACTTTCTGAGGGAAGGGACTGAGTCTGTTTCTTACCATTTTATTTCCAGGATCTAACATGGCACCTCCTGGATATTATGGATGTTTTTTCATGCTCAGATGTTAAGGGGTCATGGCATCAGTTTTCTTGTGGCAGCAACTACTGAAGAATGGTATAGACCTTGGAATTTAATGCTTATTTGCTTTTGTTTGCAAAACATTGCCTTGGATTTTAGAACTCTACAGCACATAGTTTGAATAAATAGGTTTGCTATCTATTTTACTGCTTACAGCACCAAGATTAGACTCTAAGGGCCACTTTTCCTAACAACACTTGTAGGTCAGCATGTCCTTCAGTGTGGAGTGGGTTCGTCTGCACTTGACTCTTTCTCAGGGGTGTTCTGAGACCAGAGGTGTCCAGGTGTTCTAAATACCAGCCTGACCGCATTACAAATACATGAACATATGCATCTGTGTGTTCTTCTAAATAAAATAATCTTTTTTAAATGTGTGACTTCAAAACTTTTTACACATCTTACCTATACCTCTTTTTTTTCTTCTAAGTACATATAATTTCCCCCTTCACTTCAGTGGGGATATTTGCAATTTAAAAATGCTTATTTCCCAGGGATCATTCGGAAATGTTAAATTTTGGCTTTTTCATCAATAACTAGCTGTTACTTTTCTCTTTCACAAAAATCATCTTTTACATATTGTACAGGATGACAAATAGGCTCAGATTTTAAACATCTAAGGCCGACTGGTAACTCTGGGTGTACTTTTCTCTGACGGGTTCATTTAATCTCTTTTCTTCAGACAGAAATTAGACTTTTTTTTTTATTTTTTAGTATTACTGGCTCAGCACAGAAGCAGGGATTTTTTTTTTTTTTGTCTTGACCTACTAACACAAATGACCCTTAATCTTTACCTCCTATTCGTCCCACACACCTGTAAACAGTTCTTCATGGCATCTGTGAGTCCAAATCTGATTGGCTTGGATGAGGCACGGGACTTAATGAATTAAAAGTGTCATGGAGGCCGGTCACCACTGGGCCCCCATCTCAGCACCCACATGCACCCAGCTGGCTCAGGCTCAGAAGAAAAAGAAAACAGCTTCATGTGCACCATTGTGCAGGCTCTGCTTGTTTAACCTCTGACGCCAGTAGCAAGTATGCTGGGAGAGGCCAGTGACTGCTATACTCTCCGGAGTGGAGCAAAAGATTTTCTTGTCACCCAGTCATGGCCCTGAAGAATCCATGGGTGTCTGGCTGCCTAAATCTTGCACAGAGAGAGCTGGTATTACCTCTTGCCGTGATAAAGTGTCTTCTGTTTTTGTTTTGCTTTGTTTATGTTTTTTGATCTGGTGTAAAAACCACCAGGGTGTGTTACTTTGCATTCTCCTAGCACAACCCAGATTGTTCTCCAGTTTCAGGGGAGCAGATCAAATGCAGCACACAGACCAAGAGATGCGGGAAGGAAGATGGAATGCCTCACTGTATACAATAGGGCTTTCCCTGAAAAGCTTTAAGTAAACCAAATTTTATAAGGTTATTTTATTTTATTTTATTTTATTTTATTTTTTGATGTTCTTTTTTTTTATTATTAATAATAAATTCTATTCTGAAATAAGTTCAGTCTTACAGGAACAGTTGTAAAAATAGTACAAACCCCATACATAGAACTCCATCATACCCTGCCCCCCCCTCCCCCGATACCCTGATCCATCACCTTTAAGATCCTGTCACACCACTCTTTCTTTCCCTCCCTTTCTACCCCCCTCCCTCCCTCCCTCCCTAACACTCATCATCTATTGCTCTATCTTCTGAACATATGGGAGCAAGCTGCACGTATCTTTGAACAGGCAATATAATTCACATATACCTTTCCCATGGGCAAGAACATTATTTTATGCAATCTCATTAAACGCAGCTAAGAAGTTCAAGAAATTCAACATCGATATAAAGCTTACATTCTATATTTCCTTTTTTTTTTTTTTTTTCCCCTTGTGTGCCAGCTATGTCCCTTTGAGCCTCCTCTCCTCCTCAGATTCCATCCAGGATCATCCTTGGCATTTAATTGTCATCTATTCAGACTGTCTTTTTTTTTTTTTTTTCAATTTTGGAAAGATATATATAGCCTAAATCTTCCTATTCCACCTCTCCCTAGCACTCCCTTAGTGGGATTAATCACATTTAGAATGTTGCAATGCTATCACCTTCTGACCATCCATTTCTAGAAGTTTCCCTTCACCCCAAACCAAAACCCCTACTCTCATTTCTTAACTCCCCATTGCCCCTTCCCCCACTTCTTGGAACCCCTACTCTACTTTTCATCTCTTTGGTCATATTCTTTGATATTTTCTTTGTGTTTACCATGGGGCTTAAATTTAACCTCTTAAATCTATAACAATCTTGTTTTTCTTTGATACCAACTTAACTTCAATAGGACATGTAAACTGTGTTCCTATACTCCTCCATTCCCCCACCTTTATGTAGTTCTTGTCAAGAATTACATATTTTACATTGAGTCCAAAACCACTGTCTTATCATTACAGTTTATGCATTTTAGATCCTGTAGGAAGTAAATAGTGGAGTTATAAATCAACCATACAGTAGTATAGGTCTTTATATCTACCATGTGATCTTTACTGGAAATCTTTATTTCTTCATGTGGTTTCAGTCAATTGTTTAGTGTCCCTTCCTTTCAGCCTGCTTAGGACTGATCTACTGGTGATGAAGTTCCTCGGCTTTTGATTGTCCGGGAATGTTTTCATCTCCCCCTCATTTTTATCTTTCAGGTGTTTGTGAATTCTGCAAGTCTCTGATGGTTATTGATTTCTATTTGTATTCTATTGTGGGCAGAGAATGTTCTTTGAACAAATCCATTTTTGTATTTTTTTATTTTATTGAGGCTTGTTTTTATGTCCCTGCATACAGTCCATTCTGGAGAAAGATCCGTGATCACTAGTGAAGAACGTGTGTCCCAGTGACCTGGGATGTAATATTCTATATATGTCTGTTAAAAGTCTCTATATCTCTCTTTCTTTTCTTTGTTTCTCTGTCAGTAGGGCTCGCTTTAGTATCTGAAGTAGGGCAGGTCTTTTATTAGCAAACTCTCTCAGCATTTGTTTGTCTGTGAAAAATTTAAGCTCTCCCTCAAATCTGAAGGAGAGTTTTGCTGGATAAAGTATTCTTGGTTGGAAATTTTCCTCTCTCAGAATTTTAAATATGTCATGCCACTGCATTCTCGCCTCCATGGTGGCCGCTGAGTAGTCATGACTTAGTCTTATGTTGTTTCCTTTGTATGTGGTGAATTGCTTTTCTCTTGCTGCTTTCAGAACTTGCTCCTTCTCTTCAGTATTTGACAGTTTGATCAGAATATGTCTTGGAGTGGGTTTGTTTGAATTTATTCTATTTGGAGTTCGCTGGGCATTTATGCTTTGTGTATTTATATTGTGTAGAAGGTTTGGGAAGTTTCCCCCAACAATTTCTTTGAATACTCTTTACCCTTCTCTTCCCCTTCTGGGACACCAATGAGTCTTAAATTTGGACGCTTTATTTTATTTATCATATCCCTGAGATCCATTTCAATTCTTTCAATTTTTTCTCCATCTTTTCTTTCGTTCTTTCATTTTCTGTTCTGTGCTCCTCGAGGAGGTTGAGTTGTTGTTCAACTTCCTCTAATCTTGTATTATGAGTATCCAGAGTCTTTTTAATTTGGCCTACAGTTTCTTTAATTTCCATAAGATCTATTTTTTAATTTACTCTTGCAATATCTTCTTTATGCTCTTCTAGGGTCTTTTTTATGTCTTTCATATTCTGTGCCATGCTCTTCTTCAAGTCTTTTACATCCCGTGCCATGCTCTCTTTGCCTGTCTGTAGTTCTTTGATTAATTCTGCCAGGAACTGTGTGTCTTCAGATCTTTTGATTTGAGTGTTTGGGTTGGGGCTCTCCATGTCATCTGGTTTTATCACATGCTTTAAGATTTTCTGTTGTTTTTGGCCTCTTGGCATTTGCTTTACTTGATGTTTAATTTGCTAGTATTGCAGTTTGGTGACATACACTTTCTCTAACTAACCAGCAGATGGCATCCGTGAGCCACTTATTCCCCTCAAGTCAGTTCTCCCCAACTTTGTGTTATGTGGGGATCTGATTCTTTTGGGGTCCAATTGGTGCACTTAATTTGGGTGTGTTGTCGGTGCTGTCTGCCCTCAATGAGGGGCATGTGCCCGAGCAGTTAGGGAGGAAGGGCAGGTATAACAATCAAACCTCCCAGGTGTTCCCAGAGATTTAAGGCTGTTCTCTGCTGCTGACACAAAAGTCCTTGGTATTGGCGTAGGTTCCCTGGGATTTCCGAGCGGTTCCCCCCTCCCTGCTGTGCTTTCCCAGGACCTCTGCTGAGGGAGGGAGGGCCGTGCCATGTCACAAGTGAGCGCCGGCCTCCAGGGAAGCCCTGGGCCGCCAGACTGTGTAGGGGCGTTCCCAGCCCACTTCAAAGATGGTTGAATGGGACATGTTAACTTCCCCCTTTCTACACAGCTCCGCTCTCCCAGCTCCGGGACAATCAGCCGTGGGTGTATTCAAGGCCACTGTCCACGGCCAATATTGTGTCGTGTGAGCGGTGCTGCGGGAAAGACTCCCTGTCAGGCTGGGTTTCTTGTCTTGGTTCTGTGCTGTGTGTTCGGCCCTGGGCAGGAACAGCCCTGCCCGCTGGGGAGACGTGCTCAGCCCCGGGCAGGAGCAGCCCCGCCCACTGCGGTGATGGCTGCGAGGCTGGGCCTCTCGACTCGGCTCTGTGCTGTGTGTTCGGCCCTGGGCAGGAGCAGCCCTGCCCGCTGGGGTGAAAGCCGCGAGGCTGGGCCTCTCAGCTCAGCTCCGCGCTGCATGCTCGGTCCTGGGCAGGAGGAGCTCCGCCCACTGGGGTGACAGCTGCGAGGCTGGGTTTCTCCCCTTTGTTTCCCTGGACCCGAGACAATCTGCAGTGGGTGTGGGAAGGGGTATCCTCAACCCCAGACACCGAGGCGTTAGTTCAGACTGCTCCCATCTTATCTGCAGCTGTTCCCGGGCTTCTCTCTTTA
Organism: Choloepus didactylus; assembly: GCF_015220235.1. Classification (NCBI taxonomy): domain Eukaryota; kingdom Metazoa; phylum Chordata; class Mammalia; order Pilosa; family Megalonychidae; genus Choloepus; species Choloepus didactylus. The sequence continues at coordinate 25,176,018 of NC_051316.1, forward strand.
AAAAAAAAAAAAAAAAAAAAGGCCAGCCCAGCGTCTCCCCTCACTGCAGCGTGGCCAATGGATCAGCCTACTCACTCACTCATTTCAGAATGCAGACTCCTGGTTTCACCAAACGCACGTTCCCTGTGGCTTTAGCAGAACTTGTCCGGCTGGTGCTACTTTGGAAGTGGTGTTCTGGGTCCTTTCTGGCTTTTTATCTAGTGTTTTCCATGGAGGTGTTTTTTTCTCTGTCTCACCTAGTCGCCATCTTAGGTTCCTCCCCCAGGTTATTTTATTTTAATCTCAGTCATGCCTTCATTCTTTAAAGGGATCCCTTTGTGATGTGGATAATCCTTTTTACCAGTTTTCAACATAATTCTTTTTTAAATCTAGTTATGTCAAATTTTCTTAAATTGAGGCATGTAGTTGGGACTGAGAAAACCAGTCGACACTTACTTTTGCCTTGAAAAGCTACTTCCTCCCAGGAGAGCCAGGCTCTGGAGGCGGATGGATGGAGTTTGTGATCCCAGCACTGCTACCAAACCTTCCTTACCCCTCTGCCTCAGTCTCCTCTGCAGTAAATAAGATACTAGAAATAACTTCTCCAGAGGGTCATAGAGAGGATTAAGTGAGATAATACATTTAAGTGCTTAGACCAGTCCCTGGATTGTATATACAAAGTGCTTAATAAATGCTCACTTCACTGTGTTAATGCTTCAGAATAATCTTTTAGTCCCTTCTAAAGAGAGTAGTGGGTGGTAGTGGTAAAGAATTACCCTGATCCAAGAAGTTTTGTTACTAAGTTAATATGAAGCTCAAATAAGGAGATGAGGAAATATTTTCATCTGGAAGAGGATGATAAAAAAAGCAAAAGAGGAAACTATAATGCCAGCTATGATTATGAAAATGACAGACATATGAGCTGAGGATAATGCAAAGGATTTTAGGGGCCAGCCTGGAATTGACAATTTCTACTCACATCCCATTGGTCAGAACTAGTCACATGGATCCAACCTATCTGCTGGAGGTGCTGGGGAAATAAAGTCACCCTGTGGGCCCTGCAAGAAGCCCCTGGATAGGAGAGCATCCAGGCAGTTTCTGGCACAGCAGGTAATCCTGTGACATATTTCTGCTAGTGCACTTCACTGTAAAATATTTCTGAAATTCTGTGTAATACCAGGACCAGCAAAGGTCCCAAGGAAATTTGACTTGTTATATTTCTTTCTTGTTTTAGAAATTTGCAGACACCCACTTCTGAATAATTTTATTGTCATGAAATTAGCCAGTAAGCAAGGACTCTGGGTGAAAGCATCTTAATAGCCATCCCTGATGGCCAGGTGCCTATTAAAGAGCAGGTTTTTATGCTTCACACACTGCTGCTGATCACTAAAGTACAAAAGGCAAAGAAGTGACAGATCATGATGTACCTTGAAATTAACGTGGGGCAATTTAAGAATAGACTTTTTAATTTTTTTTCCCACTCTAAGAAATATAGTATTTGCACTCAGCTTTTCTGGGAGGGAGGGCAGCTTTCTATGTGTTGTATCACCCACTGAAGAGATTTGCTCAACTGTAGTTCTACTAATAAAACTTAACTTGAGCAGTTCTTTTGACTCACGATTGGCCTCTGCACAGACCGAGCAGTTTATTTGTACCAGCAGACCTGGGAGGGAGAGTTCACAGCTACGTGGACCAACTTGGGGTTAAGCTTCTGAGTAAATACATACCTCATCTGTTGAAAGGTTTCATAGTTCTGTGGATTGATTTCAAATCCCTTTTCTTCTGCCAGAGTTCAGATGTTCAACATAGTTGTGAAGCAATATGATGTGTTGATCACAGGGCCTCCAGCATCAGCCTGGGTGTGGATCCCAACTCTGCCACATGATCACTGTATGGCCTTGGCCACTTAGCCCCACCTGATCTGCAAAATGGATTGATAAAGTACTTAGTGTAAAGGTTGCTGTGAATGTTCAAAAATATGATGCACACAAGTTGCTTAGTAAAATACCTGGAAAATAGTATGTGCTAAACAGAACTTTTTATTACAATAATGAATCATATTATATCTCACTGTGTCCTGTAGCCCAATTGGGAGTTGGCTGTGTGCACAGCCTTTAAATTACTGAGGACTGGGATTACCTCAGTCTTTCTTGTGCCTTGTAGCATCACAGCGGGCTGCCTTCAACAGAGTAACAGGGCAGAAGCTCAGAGAACATTGATCGAGTGGGTGGGTGGGTAGGTATGGATATTTTGGGGGGGGTGATTTATCATGATGTTTGTGTTTATTTTTAAATATTTAAGCAAAGTAAATAGCAAATGTGGCAAACATTAACAGTTGTTAAATCAGGGTGTTGGATGGGTATGGATTTTGTGCCAAGGATTTCTCAGTGGTCCTCCATAGCTGTCATTCTGGTGTCATTTGGCCCCACAGGTGACTGTGAAATGCTCTCAGATGTCATGGTTCCTAGAATGGCCTGTCTAAAAATTTGCCAGAATATGATTAACACCTGGATACTAGTGATACCTTCCAGTGTTTAACCTATATATGGGAGGAATCTCTCTAGGTAGGGGGCAGGAGACAGAAGGACTTTTATAATCATAGCAGATCACTGAACTTAAGGATTATCCAAGCCACTGGAGACGGTTTCATAGATAATTCAGTGTGTGAAAGTGGTTAGCTTTGTTTTGATTATTTGCTATCCTTAACATTTCTAAACTTGATGCCAGTTGGTGGCATTCTATGATGCTGGGAGTATGGTAAATTATCATCTCTGATCCATAGAATTTCATGTTATCTAAATTCCCGGCATTTCTTCTTCCCACTGGCGTAAATGTTCTTTATTCTCAAGAAGTGCTGCCACTGTCACAGCATAGTCACAGCTTGGGTTGACTGTTACCGAGCCTGGCTCTCCAGTGGGATCAGAAGAAGGGAGGATGGGGTGGATGGTTTCTGATGGAGTGAGCTGCCCACAGAGGACAGTAAGCTGCCATCACTCTAGAGAAGCTTTGGCTACGGTGGGGCAGTGGTGCTGGTGGTGAAGTGCACACACAGTGAAAGCATCCCATGGATAGCAGCTGAGGTAGATGGTTTTCATTAACTACAAATAAAAAGTGAACTGTTCATAGATCATGCTGATTCCACCTAGTACACCAGCTCCCTCTTCTAAACTGTGAGTCAAGGACACCACCATCTTCACCAACTCTCCCCTGTATTCTCCATCACATTGGTTACCAACTCTTGTCAAATGTTCTACTAAAATAGCTCTGGACACTTCTGTATTTTAATGAAAGGTAATAAAGTATGTGGACTGTCACACAGAAATACATATATAAATATTTACAAGAAATAATTTGTAACTGAATATAAAAGAATAGGTATATCCACTCTTATGACTATAAAGGCTAAAACACATCTTATGGGAGATTAGAGCAACATGGAATTAAGTAAATGACTTCATGTTAACTAATTTTTTTCTGTAACTTTTTTTATCTTTCTATTTAAAAAAACAAAACAAAACAAAACAGAAAAAACAGCTGTGACCAAAAAAAAATGTTTCCTTGTCAATTCCTCCCTTTTCTTTTCCAGGGCTTTTATAGGTCTCTGTCTTCTGGCATCAAGAATAACGCAACAGTATCTCTGACTGCTTTCTCTTCACTCTAGGTCATTCTATTCCTGCTGCTCTTTCCCACCTTGGTTCTTTACTTATGTGTCTCTTTCTTAAAAAATGCTCTGCAAATTTACCTTTATATGTTATTTTATTGGTTACTAACAATTTTTATTTTTATTTTTGGCAGAAAAGAGTAAGTTAGTACCCTGTATGAAAACATCAACCTCGTGGAGTTAAGACTCATTGAGCCATATGAACACGTTATAACGAACTGTATCTGTGAGATCAAACTTCAGAGCCTGGAAATGGAAAACCTGGCCATTGCCGTGAAGAGGTATGGAAGTCATCCTTTCTAGGTGGTCCTTTAACTTGCTCTCTGACCCGTGTGGCAAATGGACTGAGCTGCGTTATCACCTTATGATAGCGCTGAGAGGGGAAGTTGATCAGGCGGTAACTTGTGGGGTTAGCCAACAGTCAGTCAGTAGATCTCTGTGATCCCATTATATCAACTATTCTAGGCCAGTAATTAGATATGTAACAATTTGAAGACATTTTCAAAAAAATCTTACATCGAGGTAATTGAACTACAGGAAATGGTCTGTCCCGAGAGGTGGGCGTAACTCCCATTGAAGACTGGCTTTGTCACCTATAGGTGTGTGACCCTGGGAAGGTTATTGCATTTCCCTGAGCCTCAGCTTTTGCATTTGCAAAAGGAGGATGACAATATTCACCTCCACACAGGTGGAGCAAGGCTTCTTTCCCTCTTTCTAGCCCTGCTCACCTGACCCTCCCACCTGAGCTAAAGCCAAAAACCTGTTACACCCTCACTATATAATACAGTAATTTTATCTAAGCTGTAACTGGCTTACAAAGGATGGCTTACTGGTTTTAACAGCAACCACATGTGGTAGCAGCATTTACATTGTTGCATTACCAAGTGTCAGCCTCTTTTCCCCAGCAGGACCAAACTATTGGGAAAGAGAGGGTGCTTTGTCTGTCGCACATCCTGGGTGCTGTGCTGCACAGATGCTTCTCACTGCCACGTGCTTCTCCCCACTCCCAGCTGCTGCGCACCCCACCCCGCTGGTGTCTGGAATTTATAAATACACCCCTTTGATGGGTGCTGCCCATACTGCATTGGGGGCTGGGGAGGTCGGTGCTGCAGTTTCCACTTTCTTTCAGCTCCTCTCTCTATTCTCCCCCTCAGCAAGAAGATGAAGCTGTCATAGTTGACCCTTTGAAGTCACTGAAGGGAATAAAAATGGAGAAGGGAAAATGTAGGCATGCAAGAGTTAAACTTCTCATGGGGGGTTTCTTCTGATTTCAGTTCCTGACCTCATTTGCCTTCTAGGGGTCTGCATTAGGGTAATAAAGGGTGGTCATTAGATCTCCAAATGTTGGAGAATATTCTGGAGTAAGGACCCGAACCCCAGAGTTGGCTTCCCTTAAGGGGTGACTGGCAGGCACACACGTGGATTCTTCAGATTTTCCAGTGAATTTCTATTAAAACACACACAGGTACACACAGACCCACACAATGTTATGTGGACACACACATGCACACAGCTTCTAAGGACAGTTCCATGTAAACCCAAAGGGAATAAGGGAGCAGTGTCCTTTATGTTCTCATCACTACCTCTCTCACCATGGATTAGCACGTCGCCTTAGGATGAGCTGTGCTGGTGTCTTCTCCCTGAACGCCTTCTCCTTTCAAAGCCTGTGCTCTCTGGCTGGGATCTGGAGCCTGGTTCCATTCTGAGCCAGCAGTTTCTATTTGCCCGTCTCCTCTTAGCTGTTGAAGACCTCACTTATATGTTTAAATGCTGACCTGTGATCATTCCCTTACATTCTTAGCCAAGGAACATCCTCAGCCCCATGTCTGGTTAGGAGATGGTGGAAGAGCTGCTTCTATCTTCTCTTTGTTTGCGGGGCCCTGGGCCAGGTTATCGTGCACAGTTCCAACATGCCAAGAATTAGGAATGGCCGGGGCAAACGCTCTTCATGGGCTCCCTGATTTACAACCAAAAAAAAAACAAAGACAGAAAAAACAGAAAAGAAACAAGAGTTGCTGAGAAATGAGAATGGCAGGGAGAACACATTCAGGAGAGGTCCCAGATATTCTGGGGACTGGATGTTTAGAAGGACTGGCTTGAAAAAGTGGTCATAACAAACAAGAAGGAACTTCTGGCTTAGCTTTTTACTGTCCCAGATTTGACAAAAAAAAATTGCTGTGGAGATATGTAATTTCTGTAGCAGGAACTTAGAAACAGAAACAAGCTGTCTTTCCAAACGTGGTTAACATAACCTGAGGAAGTCTGTGTGTGAGGGGAAAATAAATAGGAGTAGAAAACAGTAAGAAGCTATTCAAAAATTTACTTTGGGGTCTTCCCCACTTTCCAACACTAGTTTGGAGTTTTATGTAGAAATTAAACTAATACATGAACAAATTGTGTTGTGAGGGAGCAAATAAGTTAAAAGTAGGTTGGGTGGTGTAGCAGAAGCTCCTCAAACAGGAAGATGGGGGCCTATTTTTACATTTAAGCTCTGCTCTCTACCATTTATTAATAAAATGTCATTGGTCCAGGTGAATTGGCTCTCGAGAACTCATGGTTTCTGCTTTCATGTAGCTTGTAATCTATTTGGGTGGGCAAGGCATATGCATATGACAAGCTAAATAATTAGATATGAAGCTGAAAGAAAACAATTCTGTTTTTTTTCTTTTTTAGGGTTTAATCTGAAACTCCAAATGCTGTAAAGTGACACACAACTCCATACTAGACAATTGCAAAATAAAATTATCCTTGACTCCTTCTCACCTAAATATTTCCATTTCTAACTTTCTAGCAAATCAGAATGTTCTGTCTCTACAGAGAGAGATTTAATTCAGTTACTAAAAGAAACAGAAGTTTTCTAGAAAGCAACCTTATCTTTAAGGGGACAAAGATAAATAAGTATTGTTTAGAGCTCTTCTTCCCTTCTAATTTTAGCATATAGCATTGAAGTTTTATATAATGCAATATCAAAATTATATTTAAACTATTTTTTTGCTATGGGTTTTTTTTTTAAATTAAATTCAGTTTTATTGAAATACATTCACACACCATACAATCATCCATGGTATACAATCCACTGTCCACAGTATGATCACATAGTTTTGCATTCGTCACCACAATCTATCTCTGAATATTTTCTTTACATCAGAAAGAACCAGAACAAGAATAAAAAATAAAAGTGAAAAAAGAACACCCAAATCATCCGCCCCATCCCACCCCATTTGTCCTTTAGTTTTCATCCCCATTTCTCTACTCATCCATACACTAGATAAAGGGGGTGTGATCCACAAGGTCTTCACAATCACACTGTCACCCCTTGTAATCTACATTACTATATAATTGTCTTCAGGAGTCCAGACTGCTGGGTTGGAGTTTGGTAGTTCCAGGTATTTCCTTCTAGCTACTCCAATGCATTAAAACCAAAGACATGTTATCTATATAGTGCATAAGAATGTTCACCAGAGTGACCTCTCAACTTCATTTGAAATCTCTCAGCCACTGAAACTATTTCGTCTCATTCTGCATTCCCCTTTTGGTCAAGAAGATATTCTCAGTCCCACGATGCCAGGTCCACATTCATCCCCAGGAATCGTATTCTGCATTACCAGGGAGATTTACAACCCTGGGAGTCGGGTCCCACATGGGGGGAGGGCAGCGAGTTCACCTGTCGAGATGGCTCAGTTAGAGAGAGAGAAGGCCACATCTGAGCAACAAAGAGGTACTCGGGGAGACACTGAGGCACAATTATATGCAAGTTTAGACTCTCCTTTGCAGTAGCAAGCTTCATAAGAGCAAGTCCCATGATCGAGGGCTCAGCACATCAAATCGCCAGTCCCAATGTTTGTGACAACATCAACACCAGTCCAGGTGAGAATGTCCAACACATCCGCACCTTCCCCCAGATCCTCGGGGCTGGGGAGGGGGAGGCTGTAAATATGTTTTTTATTATCTGCCCAAATTACTCTGGGATGTGTCACTATTTCACTCCAGCCTACACTAACCTATCATATCTCACTTTCTATTCAAAGTTCCATGGAATTGTGGTGTTTGAACAAATCGACTGTAGAGTTGTACCGTTTAGAAAATTTAGATCCTGTACCAAATAGATATCTATTCCCTTGGTCTCATATGGAAGTTCAAGTTTTAAAACACAATCAGTTTCAACCTTTACCCTTTGGCTTGGCTTGCCCTGGTCTTAACCAGACCTGCTTCATTCATATCACTAATTGAAGTCTGGGCTCTTTTTCAGCTTTTTTTTTTCTTTCTTTGAACAGTGGCTGTATGCACTAATACTGACATTCATATCTGCCGAGCTCTAGCTCTGAGTTTCAGGTGTCTCAGAGATATGCATTGTTCCAGAGACCAATCAGGTTATATGCTAGGGGATCAGCATCTCAAAGTTTAGAGACAGGCATTACAATTCAGGGATAGAGTTAACTGCTGTAAGAGCTTACAATCTAGGGACTATTACAATAATTATGTCCACGTTAGGCTATGTTCTAAGATTCAATTCTGAGTTTACACATTGTAGTTAGTCCATATTGGTGAGGCATTAAAGTGTTTGCCTTTATTTCTGGTGTACTTCACTCAAATACTGTGTACATGACCCATTCACCTCATGTGTCTCACAGCTTCACTCCTTCTTGTAGTTGCTCAATGTTCCACTGTATGTGTACACCACAGTACACTATTCCATTCTTAAGTCAATGTACCCTTAGGTCATCTGCACCCTTTGTAAATCATGATTACTGCCTCCATGAACACCAGTTTGCAAATGTTCATTCATGTCTCTGCTCTCAGATCTTCAAATGACATACCCCATAATGAGGATGCAGGACCTTTTGGTCTCCACATACTTAACTTTTTGTGGACCACACTGACCTTCAGAAAGGCTACACCATTCTACCTGCTCATCAACAGGTAGATAGGTACATCCTTCTCACCATGTTTTCTCCAACACTTTTACTCCTATTATGGGGTTCTTTTACATCCAGTGTGTAGCTCTGTAATGGCAGCAAATAGGATTTTTGCAATTTACTGAGCTTCCCAATGATTTGATATCTTCACCTATTCTTTGCTACAATCTAATTTAACATAATTTTATCTAATTTCATTTGTTTAATGTCTAGTTTTAACATAACTTTGCACTGAAATGGACAAATTACCGATTTCATTTTATCATGTGAAACGACTAGGGGATGTTATTTTGAATATTGCATCTCCTCATGTATATAATATGGGGCTTGAAATAGATGAGTTCTGAGTTTCCTCTTCATCTGACAAGTCTGAGAGTATAGTATAACGTGAAGGCACATGTCCTTTGGATTTCAGAGCCCAGGACAAGGCAGCCATGCAGCTGAGTGAGCTGGAAGAGGAAATGGATCAGAGGATTCAGGCAGCAGAACACAGGACACGGAAAGAAGTGAGTTTCTGGGATTGGCTCTTTCATTGAACAAATCTTTATGAGGCACCTTTTCTATACTGGGCACTCCTCTAGGTGTCGGGGAAGGAGGAACAAGTCTGTTTTAGTGGTTGTCTCTTGGGGAATTAGGATAGAGAGAGAAAGACAGATAATAAACAGGTGATAAATAAAGTAGTTAATTTCAGACAGCAGCAGTGCCCTGAAGACAGTAAAGCAGCGTGTGTCATTCACCGTGGCGGAGTAGAGGCTGCTCTAGGCTGGGGGTCAGAGGTCGCATTGAAGAGGTGACATGAGAGCTGGGGGCTGCAGGAGGCAGAGCCAGCCTGCATTAGAGAAAATGGCTTGACTTGAACACACCACTCTCTCATTGCCAGTGCCCACCACCAACTTTAAATCTAGATTACAGTGGAATAAAAATCCTATCTTTGAACATTGGAATTTTATTATGAAACACACCTTTTCTTCATATTGTAGGAACTCTTTAAAGCTGAAAATTGGATGCAGCCTCAGTGATTTCCATTGAAGAAACAACTTCTTTCCTTGTAAAATATCTGTAGGTGATTAATGTTTACTGTAAGCAGAAAATAGACATATTTCTTCGAGTAGTTGAAGGTTAGGTTAAACATTCCATTTTTGTCTATTCATTTGTCCCATTAACTCTGAGAGACAGAATAGATCAGAAATGCCTGAGCATTGACATTTAATAGACCTCAGGTTGAATCCTTGCTCAGTCCTTCCCTAGTTTAGATGGCACTTGAGAAATAGCCTCACCTCTGAGCCTTTTTTGTCCCATCTTTAAAATGGGATCATGCCATGTTTTAGTTTCCTGGCTGCTAAAACAAATATACAATGGACTCACTTAACAACAGGGTTTAATTGGCTTGTGGTTTCAGAGGCTAGAAGGCTTGCTTCTTCCCCTGGTTGGTATCTTTTGGCTGGCAATCTTTGGGGTTCTTTGGCTTTACTGTCACGTGGCAATGCACGTGTCGGCATCTTCTCCTTTCTCTTTCTGGTTCCCTCAAGTTCCATCTTCTGGCTGCTCCCCATGACTTCTCTCCCCATCTGACTTCCACTCTGCTTATGAAGGACTACATAATCTGGATGAAAATTCTCCCTGATTCAGTGGGGCCATGCCCTAACTGAAGCAACATCATGAAGAGCTCCCATTTACAGTGGGTTCACACCCACTGGAAAGCAGACCAGAACCAAGAACATGTCCCCACTGGGGTTTACAGTTCAGTTGCCTCCTTCCACCTGCCTGCTTTAAAGGAGGCTGGAGTGTGATCCTCTGTAGCAGGGGCCTAGCTCCATGCCCGAGAAGGGGTGGGTGTGCTGTGCCCGCTTCTTTCTCTTTCCCTGTGTGTTCTCGACTTCTTTCAGATGCTTTACCTGAAACTGCTTTACCACATGTTCTGGTTTGCCAATGCTACCGTTACACAAAATACCAGTAATGGATTGGCTGTTATAAAGGGAGTTTATTTGGTCACAAATTTACAATCTGAAGTCCATGAAAATGTCCAAATCTAAGACATCAACATGAGTACACCTTCCCCGAAGTTAGGCCAATGGCATCTGGAAAACCTCTGTTAGCTGGGAAGGCACATGGCTGGCATCTGCTGATCCTGGGTTGTGTTCCACTCCTCTCTCAGCTCCTGTGCATTCTTCAAAATGCTGCTCTTGGGGCGTTTTTTCCTCTCTTAGCTTCTCTGGAGCAGACACTGGGCTAGCAGCTCCCAAGTGTCAGCAAAAGACTGCTTTCGGCGGCCGTCTCCAAAATGTCTCTCTCAGCTCTCAAAAAGTCACTTTCAGCTGCTCTGAGGTCCTTTTGTTTGTGAGTTCTTTTATAGGATGTCAATCAAGACCCACCCTGAACGGGCGGGGCCATATCTCCATAGAAATAATCTAATCAAAGTTATTACCCACAGTTGGGTGGGTCACATCTCCATGGAAACATCCAGTCAAGAGTTCACACCCTCATCAAAAAGATTAATCAATCTGCCCCCACAAGATTGCAGCAAGTGATATGGCTTTTTCTGGGGGACATAATATATATACAAACCGGCACACCACACGTATGCCCCTGGGTCTCTTTGCTATCCTTTACCTCTTAATAACAAGTTTAATAACAATTTGGAAGTCAACTCAATGGTATAATTGGTTCCAGATTCATGATCCAGTTTAATGCAATAGATATCCCACTCTTCTATCAGGACCTTCTTTTTGTGGTCTCAACACGGTGAAATCATTTTTCGCACCTCTTTTCTCTCCATCCACTGTATTCAATCTGTTCATTCATTCATTAAGGAAACACTTACCTAAAGCACATGTGTTAGCCTGACTTCAAATCTCGTTGCTTCTTTTGGCTAAATATCTTCCAAATCTGTTGTTGGTGATGGGGACGTTATGATGGCCCTCACTCCCATCTCACCCTTATAACTTTGTGTTTTGTTTGTTATAATGTCCTCCTGGCTGGTTTCCTTGGCTCTAGTCCAGTGGTGGTAAATCCGTGGCACCTGCACCATCACTTCCTTCCATAGCCATGGCAGACATGGCTTGGCTGGTCACTCGCTGCCTTCTTTCTTCTGGACATGGATGTGGGCTCAGCCCTGGCAGGGTCCTCCAGCCCCATCCTAGTCTCTACCCGACACCTTCTAAACACGGTCTCTCTGTTATAACCCGTCCAGGCTAATTGAAGATTTTCTAGAACTTTCCTCCAGTTGGCATGGCTTGCTTCAGCCCCCAATTTGTTCTTTACTCCAGAGCTCCACCCCAGTGGCATAGAAGCTCATTGCTGTGCTTTGGCTCCAGTGGTTTTCTTTGCTTTGATGATTGTCACCCCTTTCCTTTACGCTTCCCTAAAATCTGCAAAACGTAGGAAAAGTCTCACTTTCTCCTCATCTTCTAGCACATTCACATATCCAAATAAAGACACTAATACTATTTCTATGACATCAATCAAACCTCTACCTGTGCTTACAAATCAGGTAAAAGCATTAAAATGGATTTAGTTAACTCAATTACCAAATTCCCCACCATAACTTCCAGTCTGCATGTAAAAAGGGCTGCTTTATCAAAACAAGGCCCAGGCATGGAAATTCTAGTCCAGGGTGGCCTTAGGTAAAATGCACCATCTACTCATATCCTTGGTTTGTGCTACACTGGTTTGGATTCATTTATCACATGCGACTTTGTAACTGATCGTGGATATGTTGTGTGTTTTACCATCCTCGCAGCCAGAAATGACAACTCATGTTTCTAGGGTATTTTCTATCCACTTCTCATGCAGGGCCTTATGTACAACAAATGTAAGAAAAATGTTGGCTGATGAAACCAACTGGGTTTTCAACTCTCCTTATTATCTGAAAAACAGACTATTTTAATTTTTTTTCTGTGTATTGTTCTATGCATTCATAAATTGAGATCATGTAAACCCAGAGTTTCAAGTGGGAAATCGGAGTTTACTAGATAAGATAATTTCAAAAAGCACAACTGCTTTGAGCCCACCCTGGGTGGGTACAGTGAGCTCTTTTACCATACAGAGTCATCATCAATTTATTTACTGGCAGGATATAGACAAGACTCCGCCGAGTATCCATTTTAGATTTCTCACATATCAACTCAAATCTGTTTGCTCATCTGTAAAATGAGGCACTCTAATTTTAAGGTTCAGAACAAGAGACTTTGAAAAGCAACAAAACAGTAAACTAAATTCAAAGCACTTAATATACAACATGGTTTTCAAAACAACTGTGAGCAAACAAAATAAAAAAGCTATCATTATTCTCATTTTACAAAGGAGGAAAATAAACCTCAAAATCCAAGTTACAGCTGGGAAAATTGACCCACAATGAGACAATCAGACATATTACAGTAAAATTATTGGAATTTAAAGGGAAAAATATGGGTGTCCAGGAGAAAAGACAAAGTTCCCCTGAGGGAAAGAAATGAGCCTAGCATCAGACTTTCTGACACCAAGACTTAAGGAAAGAGGACAATGGAGTAACATATTTAAGATACTCAAATAAAGAAAACATGTACCAAAGACTTTATATCCAGCTGAACTGACCTTCATGTACAATCTGAACAAACTTATTGATTTGCAAGAACTCAGGGTATATAGTTGTCATAAGCTCTTCCTCAGAAATATACCAGGTAACTAGCTTCAGAAAACCAAAATGACAGAAGAGACACCAATATAAGGAGGGATGACGAGCATTATAGATGTACATGAGGATTAAAACTAAGTGATCTTATAAAGGATACAGGAAAGTATGTACTGTCTACATGCTCTGACATCATAGAAAGAGTATGATGGGAAAATTATATGAAAAACATATTAAGCTTGTTAATTTTCTTATAGATATTATCTGGAAGTAAAAAGATAATACTTCAAGTCAGATGATGGGGAAGAGAGGAGGAGGGGCAAGAAGAGGTTAATGTTAAATTTCACCATTGCACACAGCAGGGAATCAATACACTAGAAACACACACACACACACACACAAAAGGCAAAAGTGGCAAAAATAAAAGTGGTATTATTTAAAAGTAACTATTAGAACAACAATACAAACCTTCCTAAATACCAGAAGATGGAAAAGATGGACAAAATATATGTATATCACAAAGCCATAAGCCAGCTTAGCGGGTACAGAATGCGTTTCGGGTGATGACAGTTTTGCTAACAAGTGGTGGTGATGGGAGTACATTGTGAATGTTAATTAATGCCACTACAATGTACATTTAAAAACGGTTAAAACGACAGATATTATAATATATGTGATACCACAATAAAAATAAATGAATTGAGGCCAAACACAGATTTTATCAAGTAATGTAAATGGGCTTAACTGGCTTATTAAATAAAAGGGTTTTCATGTGAAAGCAAAAGTCAAGTGACTAACTCAAGAGGCATATAATTTCAGAGTTGTGACAAATCTCAGCTCTTCCTGGCTCCTAGCTGTTTATAGAAGAGATGAAAGAGATGACCTATAAAGCCAGGAAAACTCTACCAAATGTACTTTAATGAAAATCTCCATCATTAAAAAATAATTATTAAATAAAACCCTGGACAGTTGAATAAAAAAATTTTTTAAAGCATAGCCATAGCCAGGTATGAGTTCTTAAGATAACTAGTGTTACTCATGAGATTCTTTCATTTAATTCATTCAACAAATATTTATTGAGAGTTTGCACGCGATTGGGTCCTTTTCTAAGTGTTGGGGATACGAGGCTTGGATATCACTTTTCCTGTGTGCAGAGACCCAGATATATAAATGAAGTGCATGTTGTCTGAGCACTTCCCTACGTGCTAGTATTGGCTTCCTAAAATAGAAGATTAATGGAAACAATGACAGGCTTAAACTGCACTGACACCACTAGGCACTACTAAAATAATGCATCTTAGTGCCATATGATGCCAGGCACAAAACAGCAGCTCATTAAAATGCCTGGGATGGGAATGACTGTCCAATAAAGCATTCTGTCACAGGAATGTAGCTAGTGTTTCCTATAAAAGTAACTAAAAAGCCACAGAATTCTTCTCTCCCTGCCTCTCTTATCCAGCAGAACTCTTTTGCTTTATATTAAAACGGTTTTAATCTTTCATGACATAGAAAGTTTATGGCCGCAGGAATAAGACCTGCTAGAATCAACAGTGTAATTATCTGCACTCTTCCAAGTGTTTTCAAAACACATTCCGGTTGGGATTGCCCTAATTAAGAAACAGGTACTTTATGCTGGTGGTCTAGAGCTGTCAACAATATGGGTTAAAAGGAATTTTAAAATCTTTGCCCAAAGCATTTTTTCTATAGCAATTATTTGAAGTGTTCATACCTCAATCTACTTTCACAAAGGATATGATGCAGTCTCAACATCCTCCCAGTATACTGCTGACTTTTGACTCTACTTTAAAGTGACATTTATATGAGCTGAAACATGTAAAGCACTGAGAACACTGCATGACACATGGCAAGTGTGAGCTACTATTGTATTAGTATCATTCAAACATTCTTTTTAAAAGTTGTGAATAAGTGTGTGAGGCAAAGTGGATGACTATATTTTAATTTTCCCTGCTATTCTAGTTGAAAATGGGGAGGAATTTTGGTACATGTAGAATTCTCAGAACATTTTTAGGACATTGTGGATTCTTAAAAAAATAAATCTACAGAACAGATGAAAATTTAATGGCATAAAATTAAACAGATCAGACTTCCTTCCTAACGGTACCCAAAACACATTTTCTCAGCAATGCTTCCTGGATCCAGTTTTAAAAATGGCCAAAGAAGGGGCAGGGTGGGGAGTCAGGATCTCAAGAAACCCAATCTAACTTAAGACCTGGGTATAGAGAATTTAATAAATTATGTATCTGTTAGGGATTTACAGGGGGAAAAGGGGGGGGACTGATAGGGGGGAAAAAAAACAGAGACTCCATCCAAATAAGATGGAGATACTCAACCAAGCTCCAAATGTTTCAGTGATAAAATAACAAATTGCATGTTAACAGCACTGTAATTGCTCCTTTTGTTTGGTTTCTTTGTAATTACTTTAATAAATTACTCTGCCTTCCTACCATCACTCAAGTAGGTTGTCATCCACAGGCACAATCAGTACAGATTGGGTACAATGGTGCTCACTGATAGGGAGGGGGAATGGCTGGTGCCTCCAGAGCTGTGACTCATTAGAATCCATAAAGCTTTTCTATGGGAATCAAGTATCAATGAAGCTATTGTAAGAGATTATGGCTACATAAATGCAGACCAGTTATGAATTCTCACAGGGCAACAACACTCTCAAAAAGAGGCAAAGGCACCAATGCCTGGGAAACCACTTGATGTAAGTGTTCGTCAGCTGCGTAAGAGCCGCTGCCCAAGCCTACCATTTTGCTAAAAGCCGGATAATTCCTAGCAAGTAAAGGGATTCCTGATTCAGCACTTCCTGAACTCATCATGTGCCACTCTGCTAGGTGTTGTGGGCTGAAGGTCCCAGACTGTCGACCCTAACAAAGTTTCCATCAGCCCTTCTGGGTTCAAGAAAGAACCAAGTAATTTTTACTAGCCTCAAATATCAGTTTCCAGAAAACATAAACTGAATATAAAATAGACCTCTGTCACAAAAGACAAACAGAGCAATAAACCACTTTGTTAAAAGAGTTTGAAATCTGTACCTGGCTTTATAATTTTGAATATTTCAATATTAGAATTATTATTAAAGTATTCTCTTACAAGAAATAAAATTTTAAAAGGTACAATAAGTGGTACTAATTGCATAAGCCAAGCTAGATTTTACGTACTATTTTAAAAAGTCTTCTGTGGATTATTATTCAAACCAAGATCATCACAGATTGCAGTTCAGAGTCAAGTTTGTGGAAAGAACAAACAAAATAAATGTAGAATGAAAATGTTCCAGAACTTAGGAAGGAATTTATCACAAAGAAAATAGTTTCATTATTTTTTCCAAAAGGCTCAGAAAATAGAATTTAACATCTGACCCCAATTCAAATGGCCGCTGTATACTATGAAGTCCACATTTTCACAACCTTCTTTCTAGATTTTTACATCTCACTCTTGTTATATCAAGGAAAATCTCACCCAATTAAAAACAATTTTATGCTCTCAAGAGTATTGTTTTTTGGGTCCTGGCAGGAAAGAATAATTCAGGTCAATCTTAAAGGAGGCTATGGCTGGAAACCATTTGCACATGGTGTTCGTTATGACCGATCATAGCAAAGGTCATGTGATCTCACCCTGGCCAAGACTACTCGCTACAAGACTAATGCACATAAAGGATCGCTTGTTAATATCAGCCAACCTTAGAACTGTTGAATTTTCAATGTTTTGAAGGTTAGCCAATGAATACTTCTGATATCATCATTTATACTTACTGATGACTAAAAATGGCTATTTTATGCTTTGTTTTCTGCATATTATCAGATATACTAGAAAGGATCTGAAAAATGGAATTTTCGTATTCTAATGGAACCATACCTCATTCGTATATTTCCTCAAATATACTGCCATAAAATATTATCCTACAACATATTCTAATCCCCGGAATAGTGACAAAAGAATTATTAAAACTCAGGAAAAACTGGCATATTATTCCTCCATATTTGAGTGTGATGTGATGCATAATTCGTTTATCTTTGGATCAATTCAAGATAAAAGCAGAAAAAAAAAAGAAAAAGAAATGTGGTGCATTCCAAAACCAATACCCATTTGGTAAAATCTATTAACGTTATTTTTAAAAATACACAGGATACAATTCACTGTTCCAGTTACCATTGTTTTACCTCCCCCTGGCAGAGCTTGTGGATCCACTCATCCTAATTGTTCTTTGTGGAGTTGCTCAGGATCCCCTGCTGCAAAAATTATTCAAACTAAATAAAGAGAATTGAAATATTTAAAAAGGAAGAATATCAGAATGTAAGGAGAAAATACCTGAGGGCCAGAAGCAGAAGAGAGGTGAGTTTTGTAATTAAAAATGAAGAGAACAAGAAACGGTGTAAGAGTTCAGTTACACCAGTGCAAAAAGGGCTAACATATAAAGATAAGATAAAATGGAGATAAAAGTCAGAAAAGATATAAGAAGATGCATAAGAGAGAATTCTGCATCTTCAGCAAGTTAAGAAATGAGAACCTGTAAGGGAGCAGAGAAAAACAGTGCAGCTGTCTGGTGGCTGAGAGTAGCCCCAAGAAGAGGGTGGAAGCAGCCAGGAACCTAAAATAAAGGAAAGGCATGGAAAGCATTTTAAACTCCTTATCTGGGTGGTACATCTCACTCACTCAATTTACTTTATTTCATTATTTGTTATTTTAACACACAGCAGAGCACAGGGTAAGTTTGTTCTGCTGTCCCTTCCTCGCTGAAAAACTCCACTAGTATTTCAAGTTATAACAGGCTGTTCCTACCCCTGAGCACCTTCAAGATTTTCTTTGAGGGGGAAAATAAATATCTGCTGTAATGTATATGTATATTCATTACATATAATTCCTTGCCCAGTGCCCATTTTTAGATCCTGGCCATGCACCGTACTGTTTGTTTTCCTTTCTGATGCAGGTCAGAAGGTTTTCTGTTTTCCATTTCCCACAAGTCAGTAAAAATGGCATCCTCTTATCAGAGAAAAAATGCTATAGCCCTAGAGTTAAATATAGACTAGTTAACCAAACTAACTCATCTAGGCTGAATCCTGAGAGAGGCCTGAAAATGGAGACAAGAGATTGGGGGGACAGGAGTCTCGAGGAAGGGCAGTGTGTTTGGAGGAGGAATGGGTAGGGACAAAGAAAATAAAGTAGGCAAATAAAGGCAATAGCTAGATTTAAAATGAACACCTGCAAGAAATGAATAAAAGCAGAAAAGATCATAGCTTTATTCTAATATAGTAGAAAAATTATAGTGGATGCATAAAAAAGAAAAATGGAATAATTTCCTTCTACTTGTGGTATGCAGATATTTTAGAAAAAAAACTTATTAGACTAAAGAATAACTACCTAGATTCCTACAAATGACAGGTTCAAATCCTAGCTAAAGGTTAACATATGACCGCTGCATACTAATTACCATCCAGAGATCACTCTGTATTTTGGAACATTCGGGCAATCAGGGGACACAACTCAACTCCCAGCTGCAGGAAGTCTTCCCTGCCTTCCAGAACGTCGTTCTAATGCCCTTTGTCGTGGATTTCTCTCCCTTTAACCTCACCCTTGAAAATATTGCACGCTTAGCCTCAGCTTACTCCAACCTCTCTCTTATAGGTGTGGCAGAGGCAAACAGTGGTCCCAGGGGCCGAGAAGCGCTTCTTAAGGCCAGGAGACAGATTTAAGACACTGTAGTAGCTGGTAATTAGTATTCACTGAGAGGACTCTGAAACTCCCCTTCATTTTGTCCTCCCCACTTCCACCCTCAAAGCAAGTCTGCATTAAACTTCATTCCTTGAAAGGAAGTTCTGAATAGTGGTTCTGACTACTTCATTTTCAGGCCCTCTTCAAGACTGCTGCCCAAACTTTCAAAGTCAGCCAGCCATTCGTCTTCCCTGTGAGATCTAACACAACAGCCTTTGTCAAGTAGAAGAGGTTCAGTGAAGAATTTCCATTCTCTTGAACATAAAATCCTCAGGGTCCCCTTCACTCTTCTCATTCTCAGAAGACATGGTGGTCACTTCACTCTCAGAAGCCACGGGTGCAAAAGATACAGTTACTTCCGGTTCAATGTAGTAATGATGCTGCCTAGCAATCTACAAAGATAATAGCTTCCCCTTCTTTTTTTGCGTGCATGACACACTGAGTTTGGGAGATCTTATTTTCGGCTTAAAAAATCATAGGTAGAAGACATTTCTTTGAAATACTAAGCAAACCATAATTCTTTTTCCTTCTTGGGATATTTTATGATCTCACTGGTCACCTCACAAGCATTTCAAAAACACCTAAACCACGAGGGTTAAACAAACAAGACGAGCTACTAGAGCAGGCTGAGGTATGGTCAGAAAAATCAAGACTGTTCAAAATGAAAACTTTTTCCATTACTCTTTAACTGAAGTACATACATCCCTTTTCTTTAAAAAAAAGAAGGGCTGAGGGTCCATTTTTCACACCCCAAATGTCTAGCTACAAACTATTATAGTCCCAGGTTGGTTCTTTTTCCCATTGTCTTCGCAGATGCCCTGTGCTATCCTCAAGTGCACTCTGCAACTTTGGTATCGTCTTCATTATGATGGGCTTTGTGCATATTCTCAGACGCTGCCATGCCCATACTAAAGCAACACATCACAGAAGCTGGCAGCAAGGCTATCAGCAAGAATTTGGCTTCAGAATGAGGAATGATGCATCATACATTGTAGCAGAAGAAAAACAACACACTGCTATTTTAAATCCCTCGGTGCTACAAAAAATCGAACAAACAAAAAACCCCAGTAAAATATAATTAAGCAAAAACAACAACAAAAAGCATATCTGCTGTAACATTTGTAAAGACATTATTCACTTATTTTTAAGAGTTTTCAACAAAAGTCACTTAGGAAACAACAGGTGACTTACCTGACTTCATAATATTTACTATACCGACAAATCAAGTTTTCACTTGATACAGTTTCAGGGGAAAATAGGCAGTCCCAACTTCTGCGAAGCAACATACTGAAATTCTGAATTTCGGAAAACAAATTTCTCATTTGCTTTACAGTAAATAAAATCCCTCCCAGTGTTTCAAAACTAATACACTTATTTCATCTTCTGTCTCCATTTTGAGATGGCTCTGAAGTCGAGGTGAGTGAGTGTGCTACAGTTTGTGCTACAACCACATACAGAAACCTAAGATTGGGTGATTTATTCCAAAAACAGTTTTTCTTTTTTCAGAGATCCTTTAACCCTGCAATAAGAAATAATACTGGTCTAATATAATAACGGAATCCACTTAAGTCCTATTGCTTTATTTAACAAGCACGAAACAAATCTCCATCCCAGGTCATTCTTACTTCATGAAAACACAGTATGTTGATAATCATTAGGATTATCAGCCCATATTCCTATAGCACTATCCATATAAATTAAATCTACGGTTTACTGTACATTTCCTGAAAACTTTATAGAAAGCTGCTACTCTATTGTGGTCAAGTACTCAGAGGCAAAAGAGATCTGTCACCAACTCCATCCCGTGCTATTTTTCAGGACCCTACCTTTTCAAACACCTCTTCGTTCTCCCTTCGTTTCCGTTTTCTGGGTCTCCGGTTCACTCGAATCCATTTCGTGACCTGAAGTTCAAAAACCACAGCGCATTTTAAGCAGGACGGCGGGTCCCGAGGGCCGCCCCTCGGCGAGAGAAAGAAACGGTCAACCGCCTCGCGACGCAAACGTCCGCGGCTTCACCTGGAGAAGCCACAGGCACCTTTCGCGGCTCGCACGGCCGCCTCCGCGCAACGGACTCCCGGGGCGCCCAGAGTGCGCGCGGCCCCCAGACCCCCACGCTCCGGGCTGCGGCGCGCTGAGGCCGTGACCTTCGTCCCCGGGGTGCGCGCCGGAGCCCCCCAACAAGGGGCCATCTTCCCGAGCCTGTCGCGCGCCGACGCCGGGGGCTGCGCAGCAGGGACGCGGCGCGGGACCCACCGCCCCGGGGAGGAAGGGGAGCGCAGGAACCGCCCGAGCGGCCGCCACTCACCTCGGCGCTCACTTGCCGCGCGAGCCCGCACTCCGCCCCGGCCTGGCGCTCCTTCTGCAGCGGCTGCGGGGGAAGGAGACAGAGTCAAGTTTACACGGGAGCGACCCCGGCCTCCCTCCCTCGCGTCCCCACCAACTCGGCGCTGGCCTCTACCTCGCCTCGCGGGAGGTGAGCATGGAGTCGGGGGCGCCGGAGCCCGCATACCAGCGCCCGCCCGCCGGGCCGGCCCGGTGCAGAGCAGCGCGCGCTCCCGGCCCGCAACACCTAAGGCGGAGCGCGGGCGGCGGGCGGCGCGGGGACCCGGGCGGTGGCGCGGGCGGGAGGGCGGGGGCGGGGCCTGCCTTAAAGGTATAGGAGGCCGCGCTGCCCTCCCGGCAGGTCGCCTCCGCCCCCTCCCCGCCCCGCGCGCCTTTTATTTTATTGTTCAGTTTGCAGACATCTTTCTGCCTCTCTCCTGGGCCTGGCAGCGCCCGCTTTCTCCCACGCGCGGACGGGCCACGGGCGCGCACGCCTCACCTTTCCACCCCCACCCCATCCCGGGACCCTGGGGACGAACGACGGGCTTTTGTGGCCGCCGCAGGAGCGGAAGCGCTGCCCGCCCGCTGGCGAAAGGGCTCTGCAGGAGAAGCGCCCCCGCCCCCGCGGGCGGCTTGAACTCTCTCGTCGGGTCAGAAGCCTAAGTGTCCTGATGGCTTTCGCGGAGGGAAAGGAACTTTCCTAATGGAGCATTCCCGCGAATGGATTAGACGCCATTAAGTAGGCGTTTGTCAGTGGCCCCTCCGGAATCCGGGGCGGCGGCAGGTGACCTCCCCCGGGAGAGGCCCGGAGCTGGTAAAAGCCAAGCCTCGCTCTCCGCCCGGCCGGTGGAGACACGCAGCCTTCAGACTACCCGGGACCCGGCTGAATTTAAAAACAGCCGATCTTTTTTCATAATTAGAGGGAAAGTTTCCGCTTAGTTTATAAAACTGTGCGATATCCAAGTCTTTCCGCCGACCCCAAAAAGGCTTCCTTCCCGTCCACTTCAGAAGTTGGCTGAACCAGGTCCGGGTGGGGGGTGGCAGTGGGTGGGGAAAGAAAGGGAGTCAGGTCGCAATTGCTGATCCTGACCATCCCTTTAACTTTATGGCATTTCTTTAAAGAAAGTCTGTCTTGCCCTCTCTTTTGCTACTCCATCCTTCTTTCAAGATCAAAAGGTTTAGATGAAAGCCAAGATCAAACTCACTAAATAGAAGCAACTTTGCCATGGAGTATTTTATACAAAGAGGAGCTTCTGAATGAAGATATCAGAGTGGAAAACTTTATTTTATCCCTTCATTCCACATTCATAACTGGGCTACTTAGAACTACATTGCTGATGCACTTCTATTTCCTAAAATAAAAGTAGTCTGTTGGACTGAGGGATTCTTAACTTAGTGAGGCGATAGGGAAGGGCAATTGATGCTTAAATTGTACAGTTTCTATTTGGGTGATGGAAAAGTTTTGGTAATGGATGGTGGTGATGGTAGCATAACATTGTGAACCTACTTAACAGCACTGAATTACATATTTGAATGTGGTTAAAAGGTGTAGTTTTAGGTTTATATCTGTTACTAGAATAAAATTTTTTTGTAAAGAACTAGAGAACTGTACAACACAGTGAACCCTAATGAAAACCATGGACTATAGTTAATACTCCAATTATAATAATATTCTTTCATCAATTGAAACAAATGTACCATACTAATGCAAGGTGTTAATAATGGGGGCACGGGTGGTATATGGGAACTCTTATTTTCTGCATTTTTCTGTAAACCTACAACTTCTCTGAGAAAAAAAATTTAACTCTAGAGAGGGATATAAATAGATATATTAGCCATTTTGTATCAGTACCTAAGTGCTAAGAAATCCGTGTTCATTTGCTAAAGACTTTTCAATGTGTTATCGAATCTTTTTCTACATAATATAAAAATGTACAACCAGCCATGTACAATTTTTCTAAAAGAAATGCATAAAAATACTTAATGTCTTGCAAATCTTAAGTGCACATACACATAGACATAAAAATTACAAAGGGTGAAGTGTAGTTCATAATTGCAGAGGTGCTTAATTTTAAATGGAAAGAGAACTTGGAATTAGTCAAGATTTTGAAATCAACAGAAATCTATCACTAGCAGACACTCCCTTTACCCACTAGAATTTGTTTCCTTGGGAGTTCGCCATCCCTAGCAACTTTGATATGAAGCATTCAGTATTGATGTACTAAAACAATGCTCTGCCTAAATGAACCTTTCTTAAATGTCCTCTTTGTTGGTTTGTCAACAATTTTAAACATATGATCTTAGAAGAAGCACAAAACAAAATAAATCCCAACAATTCAATAACAGTAATACAGATAACTCTTGCAAATTAAATCTTATAAAGGCTTCCATGAAAATCTCTTATTACCCCTGGGTAGTTAGTACTTGCAGGCTTTTTCTCTTATAATCCTCATCTTGTAGTCAAACACACACACATTTGTTCCTAACTATCAATCCCACTGACCCACTTGTAAAATTAAGAATTGAGACCTGGGAACCCCACCTTGCTGCTACTGACACAATCTCCTTTCTTCCTACTGCCTGAATCACAGACAACCTAACTGTCTCTGATGTAAGCTGAACCAAGTGAACATGCTGCTGTCGCTGTGCGCTTCTGGTGCTTTGTTGAGTGGGTTGTAAAAGCTGTGGTCCGTTCTAAACGCCTTACTGATTGCCTTGCTTCTACGCTTCCCTGTCCTCCCACCCCCACAGCCCATCCTCCACAGAGAAGCCAGATGATATTTCCAAAAGCAATTCAAATTATATCACTTTGCTTTACTGAGAATGTGTTTCCTTCTCCTCTCTGCCTGGCTAGCTCCTGCTTACCCTCTAATTCTGAGCTTGAACAGCACTTCTTCAGCAAGGTCTTTCCTTATCCCCTCTCCAATCCAAATTATGTCACCCAACTAGTTTAATAGCATCATGTTTATTCCATTTGAAGTACTTACATTTGTTTTTAAATCTTTATTTTATTGAGATATATTCACATACCACACAGTCATACAAAACAAATCATACATTCGATTGTTCACAGTACCATTACATAGTTGTACATTCATCACCTAAATCAATCCCTGACACCTTCATTAGCACACACACAAAAATAACAAGAATAATAATTAAAGTGAAAAAGAGCAATTGAAGTAAAAAAGAACACTGGGTACCTTTGTCTGTTTGTTTCCTTCCCGTATTTTTCTACTCATCCATCCATAAACTAGACAAAGGGGAGTGTGGTCCTTATGGCTTTCCCAATCCCATTGTCACCCCTCATAAGATACATTTTTATACAATTGTCTTCGAGATTCATGGATTCTGGGTTGTAGTTTGATAGTTTCAGGTATCTACTACCAGCTACCCCAATTCTTTAGAACCTAAAAAGCGTTGTCTAAATTGTGTGTAAGAGTGCCCACCAGAGTGACCTCTCGGCTCCTTTTGGAATCTCTCTGCCACTGAAGCTTATTTCATTTCCTTTCACATCCCCCTTTTGGTCAAGAAGAGTACTCCATCCCACGATGCCAGGTCTGTATTCCTCCCCGGGAGTCATATTCCACGTTGCCAGGGAGATTCACTCCCTTGGGTGTCTGATCCCACGTAGGGGGGAGGGCAGTGATTTCACCTTTCAAGTTGGCTTAGCTAGAGAGAGAGGGCCACATCTGAACAACAAAGAGGCATTCAGGAGGAGGCTCTTAGGCACAATTATAGGGAGGCCTAGCCTCTCCTTTGCAGCAACAGTCTTCCCAAGGGTAAATCCTGTGGTAGAGGGCTCAACCCATCAAACCACCAGTCTCCTATGTCTGTGGTCATGTTAGCAACCATCGAGGTGGGGTAGGCCAATACCCCTGCATTCTCCGCAGGCTCCTCAAGGAGGCTCTACATATTTTTTTCCTTGTTTTTTTTTAACTTTTTTTTTTTAATCAACTGTATGAAAAATAAAAAAATTTTTTAAAAATACAATAAAAGAACATTTCAAAGAGATCATAACAAGGGAGTAAGAAAAAGACAACTAACCTAAGATAACTACTTTACTTCCAACATGTTCCTACTCTACCCCAAGAAAGTTACCTAATATAGCAACATTTCTGTGAACTTGGTCCTACTATACCCATCAGAAATTAACAGACCATAGTCATTCCTGGGCATTCCCAGAATGTTAAATTTACCCATGATAGCTTATCTATTTCTTCTTGGATTATTGTTCCCTCTTCCTTAATTTCTCTCTATTGCTAGTTCCCCTACATTCTACATTATAAACCATTTGTTTTGCATTTTTCAACGTTCGCATTAGTGGTAGCATATAATATTTCTCTTTTTGTGCCTGGCTTATTTCGCTCAGCATTATGTCTGCAAGGTTCATCCATGTTGTCATGTTTCACGAGATCGTTCCTTCTTACTGCTGTGTAGTATTCCATCATGTGTATATACCACATTTTGTTTATCCACTCATCTGTTGAAGGACATTTGGGTTGTTTCCATCTCTTGGCAATTGTGAATAATGCTGCTATGAACATTGGCGTGCAGATATCTGTTCGTGTCACTGCTTCACGATCTTCCGGGTATATACCGAGAAGTGCAATTGCTGGATCGAACAGTAACTCTATATCTAGTTTTCTAAGGAACTGCCAGACTGACTTCCAGAGTGGCTGAACCATTATACAGTCCCACCAACAATGAATAAGAGTTCCAATTTCTCCACATCCCTTCCAACATCTGTAGTTTCCTGTTTGCTTAATGGCAGCCATTCTAATCAGTGTGAGATGGTATCTCGTGGTCTTAATTTGCATCTCTCTAATAGCTAGTGAAGCTGAACATTTTTTCATGTGTTTCTTAGCCATTTTTATTTCCGCTTTGGAGAACTGTCTTTTCATATCTTTTGCCCATTTTATAATTGGGCTGTCTGTACTATTGTCATTGAGTTGTAGGATTTCTTTATATATGCAAGATATCAGTCTTTTGTCAGATACGTGGTTTCCAAAATTTTTTTCCCATTGAGTTGGCTGCCTCTTTACCTTTTTGACAAATTCCTTTGAGGTACAGACACTTCTACACTTGAGGAGTTCCCATTTATCTATTCTTTCTTTTGTTGCTTGTGCTTTGGGTATAAAGTCTAGGAAGTAGCCGCCTAATACAAGGTCTTGAAGATGTTTTCCTACATTATCTTCTAGGAGTCTTATGGTACTTTCTTTCATATTGAGATCTTTGGTCCATTTTGAGTTCATTTTTGTGTAGGGTGTGAGGTAGGGGTCCTCTTTCATTCTTTTGGATATGGATATCCAACTCTCCCAGCCCCATTTGTTGAAAAGACCATTACGACCCAGTTCAGTGACTTTGGGGGCCTTATCAAAGATCAGTCAGCCATAGATCTGGGGGTCTATCTCCAAACTCTCAATTCGATTCCATTGATCTATATGTCTGTCTCTGTGCCAGTACCATGCTGTTTTGACAACTGTGGCTGTATAATAAGCTTCAAAGTCAGGGAATCTAAGTCTTCCCACTTCCTTTTTCTTTTTAGAGTGTCTTTAGCAATTCGAGGCATCTTCCCTTTCCAAATAAATTTGATAACTAACTTTCCCAAGTCTGCCAAGTAGGTTGTTGGAATTTTGATTGGGATTGCATTGAATCTGTAGATGAGTTTGGGTAGAATTGACAATTAAGCCTTCCTATCCATGAACATGGAATATTTTTCCATCTTTTAAGGTCCCCTTCTATTTCTTTTAGTAGAGTTATGCAGTTTTCTTTGTATAGGTCTTTTACATCTTTGGCTAAGTTTATTCCTAGGTACTTGATTTTTTTAGTTGCTATTGAAAATGGTATCTTTTTCTTGAGTGTCTCTTCACTTTGTTCATTTCTAGCATATAGAAACATTACTGACTTATGTGCATTAATCTTGTATCCTGCTACTTTGCTAAATTTGTTTATTAGCTCTAGTAGCTGTATCGATTTCTCAGTGTCTTCCAGATATAAGATCATATCATCTGCAAACAATGACAGTTTTACTTCTTCTTTTCCAATTTGGATGCCTTTTATTTCTTTGTCTTGCCAGATTGCCCTGGCTAGCACTTCCAGCACAATGTTGAATACCAGTGGTGATAGCGGGCATCCTTGTGTTGTTCCTGATCTTAGAGGGAAGGCTTGCAGTCTCTCACCATTGAGTTTTTCATATATGCTCTTTATCATATTGAGTAAGTTTCCTTCAATTCCTACCTTTTGAGGTGTTTTTATCAAAAATAGATGTTGGATTTTGTCAAATGCTTTTACAGCATCTATTGAGATGATCATTTGATTTTTCCCTTTTGAATTGTTAATGTGTTGTAATACATTGATTGATTTTCTTATGTTGAACCATCCTTGCATGCCTGGAATGAACCCCACTTGGTCATGTTGTATGATTTTTTTAATGTGTCTTTGGATTTGATTTGCAAGTATTTTGTTGAGGATTTTTGCATCTATATTCATTAGGGAGATTGGCTGCTGGTTTTCCTTTCTTGTAGCATCTTTGCCTGGTTTTGGTATTAGATTGATGTTAGCTTCATAAAATGAGTTAGGTAGTGTTCCATTTTCTTCAATTTTTTTTTATTGAATTCAGTTTTATTGAAATACATTCACACACCAGACAATCATCCATGATATACAATCCACTGTCCACAGTATGATAACATAGTTATGTGTTCATCACCACAATCTATCTCTGAGCATTTTCCTTACATCAGAAAGAACCAGAACAAGAATAAAAAATAAAAGTGAAAAAAGAACACCCAAATCATCCCCCCATCCCACCCGATTTGTCCTTTAGTTTTTATCCCCATTCCTCCACTCATCCATACACTAGCTAAAGGGGGTGTGAGCCACAAGGTTCATACCATGTAAGCTACATAGTTATACAATTTTCTTCAAGAATCAAGGCTACTGGGTTGCAGTTCAACAGTTGCTTGTATTTCCTTCTAGCTGTAACAATACACTAAAGATGAAAAAGGGATATCTTTATAATACATAAGAATAGCCTACAGAATGACCTCTCAACTCCATTTGAAATCTCTCAGCCACCAAAACTTTATTTTGTTTCATTTCTCTTCTCCCTTTTGGTCAAGAAGACGTTCTCAATCCCACACTGATGGGTCCAGGCTCATGCCCAGGAGTCATATCCCATGTTTCCAGGGAGATTTACACCCCTGGGAGTCATGTCCCACATAGGGGAGAGGGCAGTGAGTTTACCTGCAGACATGGCTTAGAGAGAGAGGCCACACCTGAGCAGCAAAAGAGGTTCTCTGGGGGAGACTCTTAATGATGCCTAAGGATCTTGGGACATTTTTATCTGTTTAGAAACCATTTAGATACCTCTTTTGTTAAATTGCTATTCAAGAATTTTTCACACTTTCAATTTGATGGCCTATTCTTTTTTATTGACTTCTAGGAATTCTTTATATATTCTGGATAGGAGTATGTTCTGGATACATCATTCTCTAGTTTCTTCAGTTGTTCTGCTAGCTCTCCATTTTTAGTTCTTTCTTCATTTTTAATGTATGCATTTAGAGCTATAAATTTCCCCCTTGGCACTGCCTTCGTTGCATCCCATAGGTTTTCATATGTTGTGTTCTCATTTTTATTCATCTCTAGATATTTAACAGTTCTCTTGCAATTCCTTCTTTGATTCTCTGATTGTTTAGGAGTGCATTGTTTAGCATCCCAGAAGGAGCTAATAATGAACACAGACCCAGAAGCTTGAGGTTGCAAATAGAAAGATATTTGTAGATACTAAGCTAAGAAATGAAGCCCAGAGTTTGCACCTGAGAAGCAAGAGAGGACATCCAGATGCTTAGATGCACAGGAGCTAAAGAAGGTAATAGAAACAGAAGCCCAAAGCATTTGGGAGAAAGCCATTTTGAAACACAACCCAGGAGCAAAGCACCGGCAGATGCCAGCTACTTGTCTTTGCAACTGACAGAGATGTTCCAGATGCCATCAACCTTTCTTCAGTGAAGGTGTTCTATTGATGATGCCTTAGTTTGGACAGTTTTATGGCTCTAAAACTGTAAACTTGTAACCTAATAAATCCCCATTATAAAAACCACTCCAGAAGAGATGCAGCAAGATGGCAGCATAGGGAGGTTTGGAATTCAGTAGTCCCCTAGAGCAACTAGTAAATAGCTAGGAATAACTAGAAAATAGTCTGGAGCAACTGATGGGGGGAGGACATCCATGACTGAACACACATCATACACCAGTCTGGAATGGGTGGAATGGCTGAGATAGTGCAGCATAGAACTGTAAGTAAGTTACCAAATTGTGGAGCTGGTGCCCCTCCCCAACCAGCAGAGCAGACTTAGTTGGAAAACTTCACTGTGGGAAAAAGAAGCAGTTCCTGCCAGGAGCAAGGGAATGTAGTTCAACCAAGCTCCAAGTGCAGTTTTAATTAACAAATTTGGACTACTTGATACATGCTGTGAGCACCAATAAACCCAGAGAAAGCAGGAAAGGAATACAGAGGTTTCCCCTGGCAGAGAAGAAGCAGGGCTGATGGGAAAAAATAAATATATAAATAAAAGCAGAGCCTTTTAGAGGCCACTGAGCTCAGAATACTGGAAAAGGGCTGAATCCAAGAAAAGGAAAACACACAACACCGGGAACCAACTTCAGTTCTTGTCTGGTGAAGTGCAGGACTGGGGACTGGCTCTGTGAAGGGGACTTCTTTTTTTTTTTTTTTTCCTTTTTTTCCCCCTTTTATTCTAAGTAGCTGATTAGAGGAAGCCTCAGGCATTTTCAGTAGTCAGCACTGAGCCAGGTAAGGGTGGAATTAACATAGAGATTCAAAGGAAAAACTCAAGTGTAGGAGATAATTCCCTAAAGGGTTTATCTTCCATAGGAAGAGGGAGGGTGGGGGCAAGCTCAAGTGGCAGCTCTCCCTCAGAGAACTCAGACCCCAGGTGCTGTGGGAAATAACACAGAAGCAGCCTTACCTTGGCTTGTGATACCCTCAGTCCCTGACCAGGACAGGGTCCACTGAGAATTAAATGCAACCCACCTCTTTATGCCAGTGGGAAGCTGCAGGCCGACAAGCACCACCTGATAGGCAGGATAGGAAAAGCACAGTGTCTGGAGGCCTCACAGAAAAGTCTGACAATCTTCTGGGTTTCATTCTCAGGGAAACATGATACTGAATACAGCCTCATCTTGAGACCTGAGGCTGTCCGGTCTGGGAAAATCTGATTGGAGTTATTAAGGAAACCAGATGCCTGGACAGCAAAAAAAAAAAATATGAATCACACTAGGAAAAATGAAGGTCTGGCCCAGTTAAAGGAAAAAACTTATACTTCAAATGAAATATGGGAGTTGAAACAGCTAATAAAAGATTTTCAAACAAATATGTTTAATCAATGAGTTGAGGGAAGATACGGCAAAAGAGATGAAGGATATAAAGAAGACACTGGGCAAATGTAAGGAAGAACTCAAAAGTTTGAAAAAACAATTGGCAAAGCTTATGGGAATGAAAGGCAAAATAGAAGTGATAAAAACAAAATGGAGACATACAACAGTAGATTTGAAGAGGCAGAAGAAAGGAGTCATGAAATACAGGACAGGACATCTGAAATCCTACATACAAAAGAACAGATAGGGAAAAGAATGGAAAAATATAAGCAGGGTCTCAGGGAATTGAAGCACATGAATATATGTGTCCCAGGTGTCCCAGAAGGAGAAGAGAAGGGAAAGGGGGCAGAAACAATAATGGAAATAATCACTGAAAATTTCCCATCTCTTATTAAAGATATAAAATTATAGATCCAAGAAGCACAGTGTACCCCAAACAAAATAGATCCATGTAGACAAACTGCAAGACACTTAATAATTGTATTATTAAATGTGAAAGGCAAAGAGAGAATTCTGAAAGCAGTGAGAGAAAAGCAATCCATCACATACAAGGGAAGTTTGATAAGACTACTTGCAGATTTCTCACTAGAAAGCATAGAGGTGAGAATGCAGTGGTATGATATATTTAAGAGACTGAAAGAGAAAAACTACCAACCAAGAAGTCTGTATCCGGCAAAACTGTCCTTCAAAAATGAGGGAGAGTTTAAAATATTTTCAAGACAGACATTGAGAGAGTTTGTGAACAAGATACCTGCTCTACAAGAAATACTAGAGGGAGCACTACAAGCATATAGGAAAAGAAAGGAGAGAGAGGTTTAGAGAAGAGTGTGGAAATAACTCTCAGTAAGGGTAAAAAGAGAGAGAGGAAAAAAAATCAAATAAGATATGACATAAACATCCAAAAGAAAAAATGGTAGACAGTAGACATTATGTTGAGTGAAATTAGCCAGTAACAAAAGAATGGATACTGTGTGGTCTCACTAATATGGACTAACATTGATGAGCAAAATTTGAGAGTTGAAAACACAGGTTATCAGGAAATAGAAAGAGGTTAGGGATTGGGCATTTGATGCTGAAGGAGTACAGAAGGTTCCATAGGATTGATTGTATAGATCCAGAAATAGATAGCACAATACTGTGTGGTTATAGAACAATACTGTAAATACTCTTGAACAGAGATGACTATGAGTACAGATAAAAGAGGAAAGTTAGGGGCATGAATGATATCAGAATGAAAGAAGATAAAAACTGGGATTGTATCATTTAATGAAACCTGGAGTGGTCAATGATAGTGATTAACTGTACTAATATAAGAATGTTTTTACATGAGGGAGAACAAATGAATGTCAGCATTGCAAGGTGTTGAAAACCGGATGGTATATGGGAAAATACAATCAATGCAAACTGGAGTCCATAGTTAAAAGTAACATTGTAATATGCTTCCATTAATTGTAATAAAGGCAATATACCAAAGCTAAATGTCTATAAGAGTGGGATATAAGGGGGTGGTATGGAATTCTCGGTTTTTGTGGTTGTATGACCTTTTCATTTTATTTTATATTATTTTTTCTTCTATCTTTTTTCTTCTTCATTTTTTCCTCCTTTTCCTCTTTCATAGTGGAAGAAATGGAAATGTCCTCATATAGATTGTGGTGGTAAAGGCATAACTATGAGATTATACCAGGAATCTGGATTCCTTTTATATCTTTGTCTTGGTGAATTGCTCTGGCTAGAAATTTTAGCACAATGATGAGTTATAGAGTTTACAGCCAAAATCCTTGTCTCAGTCCCAATCTTAGGGGGAAGGCTTTCAGTCTCTCACTGTTGGGTACGACGCTGGCTATGGGTTTTTCATATATGCCCTATATGGTATTGAGGAAGGTTCCTTCAATTGCTACCTTTTGAAGTGATTTTATTTTTAAAAAAAAAAAGGATACTGAATTTTGTCAAATGCTTTTTCTGCATCTATTGAAATGATCATTTGATTTTTTTCCTTTCAGTTTGTTAATGTGTTGTTTTACATTGATTTTCTTATGTTGAACCACACTTGCATGCCTGGAATGAACCTCACTTGGTCATGGTATATAATTCTTTTAATGTGCCTATGGATTTTATTTGCAAGTATTTTCTTGAGAATTTTTGCATCTATATACATTAGGGAAATTGGCCTGTAAGTTTCCTTTCTTGTAGCATCTTTACCTGGTTTTGGTATTAGAGTGATATTAGCTTCATAAAATGAGTTAGGTAGTGTTCCTTTTTGCTGAATTTTTTGAAAGAGTTTAAGCAGGAATAGCATCATTTCTTTTTAGAAATTTTGTAAAACTCCCCTGTGAAACCATCTGGCCTTGGACTTTCATTTGTAGGAAGCTATTTGATGACTGATTGGATCTCTTTACTTGTGATTGGTTTGCTGAGGTCTTCTGTTTCTTCTCTGGTCAGTGTAGTCTGTTCCTGTGTTCCCATTTCCTCTAAATTGTCTGATTTGTTAGCATACAGTTCTGCAGTTCTGCATAGTATCCTCTTATGATTTTTAAAATTTTTCAGGATTCACGGTAATGTATCCCCTCTCATTTATGATTTTATATATTTGGGTCTTCTCTCTTTTTGACTTTGTCAATCTTGCTGATCTTCTCAAAGAACAAACTTTTGGTTTTATTTATTCTATTGTTTTGTTTTCCAGTTCATATATTTCTGCTGTAATCCTTGTTATTTCTTTTCTTTACTACTTTAGAGTTAGTTTGCTGATCATTCTCTAGCTTCTTCCATTAGGTCTTTGATTTTAGTTTTCTTCTTTTTAAATGTATGCATTTAGAGCTATAAATTTCCCTCTCATCAGTGCCTTTGCAGCATCCCAGAGGTTTTGACATATTGTGTTTCTGTTTTCATTCATCTCTAGATATGTAGCAATTTCTCTTACAATTTCTTCTTTGATGCACAGATTTTTTAGGAATGTGTTGTTTAACCTCCACATATTTTTGAATGTTCTGGTTCTTTGATGTTAATTGACCTTTAGTTGCCTTCTATTATGGTCAGAGAATGTGCTTTGAATAATTTCAATATTTTAAAGTTTATTTAGTCTTGTTTTGTGCCCCAGCACATGATCTATCCTGGAGAATGTTCTATGAGTGCTAGAGTAGAATGTATATTCTGGTAATTTGGGATGTAATGCTCTATATATCTCTATTAAGTCTAATTCATTTATCACATTGTTAGTTTTTCAATTTCCTTACTGGTCCTCTGTCTTGTTCTTCTTTCTATAGAAGAGAGTGGTGTATTGAAGTCTCTTACTGTTATTGTAGAAATGTCTATTGCTTGCTTCATTTTTGCCAGTGTTTGTCTCATGTACTTTGGAGCACATTTATTGGGTGCATAAACATTTATGATCACTATTTCTTCTTGGTGAATTATGTCTTTTATTGATACATAGTGTCCTTCTTTGTCTCTTATGATATCTTTGCATTTAAAGTCTATTTTGACTGGTATTAATATTGCTACCCCTGCTTTCTTTTGGCTGTAACTTGCTTGGAATATTTTTTCCATCCTTTCACTTTCTATCTCTGTGTGTTACTGGGTCTCAGATGAGTCTCTTGTAAACAGCATATTGATTGTTCATATTTTAATCCATTCTGCCAATCTGTGTCTTATAATTGGGAAGTTTAATCCATTCACATGCAATGTTATTACTGTGAATGTACTTCTTGAATCAACCATCTTATCCTTTGGTTTTTATTTGTCGTATCTGTTTTTTGACCCCTCTTTTTTTTCCCCTTTAAGTTTCCCTTATACTCTTCAGTTCTGTGACCTTCTCCAAATCTCTCTCTCCTTTCTCTCTTTCTCAGTGAGTGAAACTCCCTTTACTATTTCTTGCAGGACAGATGTCTTGTTAACAAATTCTCTCAGCATTTGTTTGTCTGAAAATTTTTAACTCTCTCAATTTTTTAAGGAGAGCTTTGTTGGAGAAAGAATTCTTGGCTGGCAATTTTTCTCTTTCAGAATCCTAAATATGTCATTCCACTGCTTTCTGGCTTCCATGGTGCCTGCTGAGTAATCAGTACTTAGTCTATGTGGTTTCTCTTACATGTGGTGAATTGCTTCTTTCTTGCCATCTTCAAGTGTTTCTCCTGTTCAGCATTTGACAATTTAATTACTGCATGTCTCAGAGTTGGTTTATTTGGATTTATTCTGTTTGGAGTTCATTGGGCATCTTTGATTTGCATATTTATGTCATTTAGAAAGGGTGGGATGTTTTCCCTCTGTCTTCAAATAGTCTTTCTTGCCATTTACACTTCTTTTCACTTTGGGGGAAAACAATGATTTTATTTGAGTGCTTCAAGTTGTCCGTCATTTCCCTTAGATCTGTTTCAGTTTTTTCACCATTTTTTTCTATTGGGTATTCACATTTCATTGCCCAATCCTCTGATTCATTTATTCTTTCTTCTGCCTCTTCAAATCTGGCTGTTGTGTGTCTCTAGTATATTTTTAATTTGATCAACAGTATCTTTTATTTCCTTAAGATCTGCTATTTTATTTATTTAGTCTTTCAAATTCTTTTTTTATGCTTGTTTAGAGTCTTCTTGATGTCCTTTATGTCCTTAGCCAACTTATTGAAGTTGCTTTTTGTTGTTGTTGTTTTTAGATTTGTATGTACTTCTCTGATTAATTGCTCCAAGTTCTGTGTCTCCGATGGGTTTTTTATTTGGTTGTTTGGATTGTTCAATCTCCTTGTTTCTTCATGTGCTTATGGTTTTTCTGTGGTTTACATCGGGGCATTTGTTTATCTTGATGAGGTTACTTTGGGATATGCAGGATTATTTGAGCATTATATATAATTTCACAGAGCTACAGCTTGGTGGAGTGCACTTTCCCTTTCCTGTAAGCAAATGTGCTCTTGAGCCACCTCTTACTCTGAGGCCAGCTCTCCCCAACTTCTCCTGTACACTAGGCAGGGTCCAGCCCAGATGGAAATCCAATCAGTGCACCAGTTCTCCATGTGCATTTGGGACTACCAGCTCTCTGGGTTGGGCATTCCCTGCACAGTTCAGCAAGGAGTGCACTCCAGGGCACAATGGTCTGTGAAGTTCCTGGGGCTGCAATTGGAGCACTCTGGAGCTGCGGAACTGCATATATCACCCTCCAGATCAAATGCACCACAGTCACTGTCTGCCATACTCTCACCAGTCCCTGGAGTTGAGGAGGTGTTCCTGGCACTTCTGTGCAGGACCCTTTCTTCTCAGCTGTACTCACTGCTGGCTTCCATGTTAGAAGAATGAATGCAGTCACAAGTCTGCCAAATCCTGAGTTCCTCCATGGGAGCTCTTGGCCATGTGGCTGTAAAGAGTTATCTCCCTAGCCAACTGCTGAGGAGGGTGCATGGAGCATGGAAAGCTGCTTCCTCCCGTACTCTGTGGCTGCCTCCAGCCATCAGTCCTTGTCACAGGAGCTTTTGGCCAGGCGGCTGTGAAGGGTTATCTCCCAAGCCAATTGCTGAGTAGAGTGCATGGGGCATGTTAAACTGCTCCCTCCCTTGCTTGTTGGCTGGCTCCAGCTGCCTGTCCCCAGTGGGACCTAGACCACATATACTCACCCTGTCCTTTCAAACACAGTCTCTCTGCCTCTCCAGCTAAGTCCCCACTATGTGTTGTAGAAGTCCCTGCTGGTGAGTGGCACCATGAAACTGGTTCTGGAGTGCTTTCTGCCCTTTACCTAGTCTTTCCGTGGAGGACAATTTTGCTCTGCCTCTCCAAATCCACCATCTTCCAGGAAGTCCCTACTCCATTTTTGGAAGCACTCTTCTTTTACCCTACCACCTGAAACTACTGTCATGTCTCATTGCCTTCCATCAAGCTCTGTTTTCTTATTTGACCCCTTCAAATCAGACTGGGATTCCCACCTTCCATAATGGTGATTCCTGGAAAACTTTAGAATACTGAGACTCAGTTCCCACCCCCAGATATTTTAATTGCTTTGGACTGTGGCATAGGCGTGGGAGAGAATGTTCTCCCACCATTCAAAAATTTGCCGTTTCTTTTTCGCCACATGTGAAATGCTACTGGTAGAAAGATAGAATATATTATTTATATTTGACCTCCAGGGGGGCCTTTAATATGAGAAAAAAGGGCACTGCATACCTGGAAAAGTAAAACTAAAATATGGAAGTAGGAAGATGGTACTTGTTGTTGTGCACCCACTTCTGTAGTCACACACCTCTCCCTGTGGCTAGCTCCCCAAATCTGATCAAATAAAAACCTTTCTCCTTGAAACTGCAAGGAGTGTGATTTGGGAAGGAAAAGTGAGGGGAATTATTGGTAAAATGGATTCAAGGAATGACAACAGGAACCTCCTGCTTTGCTGCCCATTTAGTTGATTGTGGAAATCTGCTTTTACCATTTTTATGTTTTACAAAATTGCTTGGGTTAGTACTTACAAAAATAATTGTGGAAGCAAAGTTAAAAAAATATATCAGATGCCTGCACTCTGCAATGAGAATGAAAAATTGATTACACACACACACACACACACACACACACACACACACACATATATGATTTTGACTTAGGAATCTGAAAGTAAGTTCTGTTTTGGTTGACAAAGATTTGAAGAACAGTGCTATACATGTCTGAATATTAAGAACGAACAAAATGTTTCATTTAGCACATTTAGAAAATAAAACAGAAATGTCTCTAAGTGGGGAGTTCACAGAAATAATCTGCAGAATCAAAGGGAAAAGACTGTCTGAATTTCACTGGTGTAGATATGCATTCAAGTACTATTTCTGAATGCCTACTATGTAGAGGCACTGTTTCATATACTTGAGATACATTAAGGAAAAAAAAGCCAAAAATTTACACCCTCATGGAGAATTTTCTATCTTTATTAGCTTTATTAATACCTCAAGTAGGCAGGCAGACACAAAAATTGATTCCTCTATTGTCTCCAGATGCGGAATCAATCTGCTGGAATGTAAGACCATGACCTGGTAAGGAGGGTCCACTAGGCAGGGAATCTCTGAAGAGACTTCGGATTCTACTTGATGTCACTGTATATGGAGAGGAGTCCCAAGCCTATCTCAGCAAAGGGAGAGCAGGAAAAGCCTGGGTACCCAGTAATGGGACTTTGCCAACTGGCCTAACAGTGAATGACTGAGGATACTTGATGAACTTGTTCCACCGAGGAGGTATCTGACTCTGAATTTTCATAGCAAATCCAATCATAATCCAATCATAAACATAATAAAAAACTATTTGCAAAGGAGGGGGATGATAATTGTAAATATATTCTTGAAGAAAAAGTATCTGAGGAAATTTTATTAAAGAGATAATTTTTTAAAATCACAAAATATTGGCTTTATAATATATTACCAAATATTACAAAAACAGAGTAATTAAGTATTGATGTTTTGATTCTCAGAATGTCAAACGCTAACTGGACTTGCATAACATCAATCTGCCTATCATGTCAGCTTCTCTCCATGTGCAACCTTAGTTTCTTCCATTCTAGATATATTGTCTTGGCAGAGTTGCTGGCAGTTCTAGTGTCACTATCAAACTATCTGTGATGTTACAGCATTTCCAAAGTCTCTAGTCCAAAGTTGATTCAAATACACTTCTGTGAAACATTGTCAGGCCAGAAGAATGAAGTAGTTTGGCCCACATTAAGCACATGCCTGCCCTGTTGTCACAAAGGGCGATGTGTTCTCAAATGAATGTCAGGAAGGAGTGCAAGCATCTTTTACCCAGTCTAAGATGGTGAGTGTTTTGCCATACCAGTACACTAATGGATCCAGATTGCAATGTTGGTGATCTGGCCAATGAAGGCTTGGTCAGCAGCTTGATTCTTGTCAGTCACATTAGAGAATAGTCTCTTAACATAAGCATCTAGATGAGAGATCCAGGTGGTGTTCTCAGTAGCCAGGATTTTTTTCCCCACGGTCCACAGGCCCAATAGGGATGTTTTGTTTCTATGAATCTATAGTTTACCAACTGGCACTCCAAAAAAGCTAGACTACTAGCAAGAACCCAAGAGTCAATAAAAATATAAAAAAGGTTCAACAAGGAGTATTGGCCAGGGCTGAGATCACCCTTGTGTTCTGCCCACCGAGAGGAGTGGCCACATCAGTTTTGGGGTCTGCATACTGGCACTGAAGTTAAAGTCATAGCATCCTATTTGCTTCAGCTTAGCAAAACCATCGCTGAACGAGGCACAGACAGATAAGGTATCCTCTGTGACTTTACGGCTCTAGTGGCCCAGTAGCTTTGCTTAAAGCAGTTAACTGTTTGTGTCCTCTGGCTGACTCAAGATTGGCTTAAACAGTGGTTTTATACCTACCCAGCAAAGGGATGGCTAAATTGATGTAGTGAAAAATAGACCCAAACTTGTAAGAGCTCAACAGAATACAAGGTTATTTCTTGCTCAGAAAATGTTCAAGTGGTGAACATCTGCAAGAGGGGAATTCTGCTCCACATCTTTTCTCAGAGATCCTGGCTTCTTTCATCCTCTGCTGTACCATGTGAATGCATAGCACCCAAGTTTGTCTTGAGAGTAATTTCCGTTTTGTTCTGAAAGGGGTCTGAAACTCTGTGAGGGAAGTCTCCTGCCATGCCTAGGGCATTCTTCCTTGGCATCCACATCCCCTAGCCTGTCATGCAGCAACACTTGGAGGAGAGGGATAAATATACATTAGCTATGCGCTAGAGGAGAAAGAAATGGCTACTGGTGAAAAAGTCAGCAGTCTAAGGGATGTGTGCAAGTTGTCTAATAGAATATGACTGACTTAAATGAGTTTCTATAGTATATTGAAAAAATAGATGAGTGACTTCAGATATACTCTGAGGGCTGCTTTTCAGACAAAATTCTTCCTACATTCGTTATATTCATGGGCATTCTCTACACTGTATTCTCTGAGATACGGTGTTTCCTTCTGGGACAGTTACTGTACATTCATGAAATTCAATTGTTTTCTCCCATGTGTGAGTTCTATAATGTCAGGTGTGTGGTTTTTTGGGCAGAGGATTTTTCACATTAATACATCAGTTGGAATTCACCTCTCCCTGAACTCTCTGGTATACACTTAGGGTTGACTAATTATACAATTTCCCCGTTGACTGCATTTATAAGATTTCTCCCCACTGGGAGTTTTCTGATGTATTCTAAGATTTCACTTCTGGCCAAATGTTTTTCCACTTTGGTTACATTGAAAGGGTTACTCCCCTTTATGACTTCTCTGATGATCACTAAGGATAGCCTTATGGACAGATGTTTTCCCACATTCATTACATTTAAATGTTTTCTCTCCTGTGTGAATTCTGTGGTGTACCCTGAGGGTTGACATCTGGGTGAAAGGTTTCCCACTCTCAATACATTTAAATGACTTCTCCCCTGTGTGATTTTTGATGTTGAATTAGATGGTTTTTTCACCAGAAGGATTTGTTACAATCATTGCATTGATAAGTTTTCTCCCCGTTATGAGTTCTCTGAGGTATTCTGTGATTTCTGGCCAAAAGTTTTCCTACATTCACTACATTGAAAGGATTTCTCCCCTGGGCAAATTCTATGATGATCTCTGAGGGTTGACTTCTGAACAAAAGTTTTACCACATTCACAACATTTATAGGGTTTCTCCCTTGTGTGAATTCTCTGATGTCCCCTGAGGGTTGACTTCTGGACATAAGTTTTCCCATATTCATTACATTTACAGGGTGTGCTGGTATGAATTCATCATGCCCCACCAAAAAGCCATGTTCTTTAATGCAGTCTTACAGGGGATGACATATTAGACTTGATTAGGGTGTACCCTTTTGATTGAGTGTTTCCATGGAGATGTGACCCACTCAATTGTAAGTGAGAACTCTGACTGAATTATTTCCATGGAGGTGTGGACCCCGCCCATTCAGGGTGGGTCTTGATTAGTTCACTGGACTAGTTAGAAGAGCTCAAGAGCCAACACAGACGATGATGCTTGGAGATGCTTGGAGATATAGACAGAAGGATATTTGGAGATGCTAAGCTAAGAGATGAAGCCCAGAGTTTACCACAGAAAAGCTGAGAGAAGATCCATTACATATATAGGGTAAATGTAAGGGATTCATTACATTTATATGGTTTATCTGCTGAATGAATTCTCTGATGTTTATTGAGGTGTGACTTAGGGGAGAAAGTTTTCCCATGTTCATTACATTCAAATGGTTTCTCTCCCATGTGAGTTCTCTGATGTTGAATGAAATGTCTTTTTTGACAGAAGGATTTTGCATTTTCATTACACTTGTAGGGTTTTACCTCTGAGTAAATCATCTGGCATACTTTGCAGGTTGATGTCTGGTAGGAGTTTCCATTTTTGTTATATTCAAAGGACTTATCCCAAGTTAAGTGTTTGGACATTACATTCAAATGGAGTTTCTTCTGTGACAGATTTCTGAGGTTGAGAGAAATTTGACTTCCTGCTGAGATTATTTCCACTTATGTTATATGAGCAATGTCTCCAGGAATTGAATGACAATACAAAATGCAGTCTTGGGTCTCCCAGAAGGAGAAGAGAAGGGAAAAGGGGCAGCAGCATTAATAGAGGAAATAATCAATGAAAATTTCCCATCTCTTATGAAAGACATAAAATTAAAGTTCCAAGAAGCGCAACATACCCCAAACAGAATGGACCTGAATAGGCCTATGCCAAGAAACTTAATAATCAGGTTATCAAACATCAAAGATAAAGGGAAAATCCTGAAAGCAGCAAGAGATAAGCGATCCATCACATACAAAGGAAGCTTGATAAGACAATTTGCAGATTTCTCAGTAGAAACCATGGAGGCAAGAAGGAAGTGGTGTGGTATATTTAAGATACTGAAAGAGAAAAATCACCAACCAAGAATCCTATATCCAGCAAAACTGTCCTTCAGATATGAGAGAAAGCTTAAAATATTCTCTGACAACAGATGATGACAGAGTTTGTGAATGAGATACCTGCTCCACAGGAAACACTAAAGAGAGCACTACAGATAGAAAGGAAATGACAGGAGTGAAAGGTCTGGCAAACAATTTTGGGAGATAGTAGCACAGCAATGTAAGTACACTGAGCAAAGATGACTGTGAGGGTGGTTGAAAGGGGAAAGTTAGGAGCATGTGGGACACCAGAGGGAAAGAGGAAAGATAAAGACTGGGACTGTATAAGTGAAATCTAGGGCGCTCAACGATTGTGAGAAAAGGTACAAATATGTTTTTACATGAGGGAGAACAAATGAATGTCAACATTGCGGGGTGTTGAAAATAGGGTTGGATTGGACAAGAATACAGTCAATGCGAACTAGAGGCTATAATTAACAGAAACATTGTATTATGCTTCCTTTAACAAAGGCATATAAAGACAATATACCAAAGCTAAATGCATATGGGGTGGAGACATAGGGGACGGGTATGGGACTCTTGGGGATGTTCTCTGACTCTTTATTGTACTTTGGTTTAATGTTATCTTTCCTTTTGTTGCTTTCTAGCTGTCATGCTTTTTTTCTCTCTCTTTTTTCTTTTTCTTTTGTCTGTTACCTTCTTTGACTCTTCCTCCTTCTTTGTGGAAGAAATAGAAATGTCCTTGTATAGATAGTGATGATAGTTGCGAATACATAAATACGTGAGTATACAGGGAACCATCAATTGTTTACTTAGGACAGAATGTATGGTGTGTGAAC
The DNA here is from genome assembly GCF_015220235.1 of Choloepus didactylus. Classification (NCBI taxonomy): domain Eukaryota; kingdom Metazoa; phylum Chordata; class Mammalia; order Pilosa; family Megalonychidae; genus Choloepus; species Choloepus didactylus. The sequence continues at coordinate 25,218,309 of NC_051316.1, forward strand.
AAAACCGTCTTTAAAAAAAATGGGTTGATGAAGAAACCTTGAGGGTACTATATTGAGTGAAATAAGACAGACACATAAGGACAAATATTGCAGGGTCCCACTGATATGAGCTAATTATAGTATGTCAACTCATAGATATGAAATATGAGTTACCAGGATATAGAATGGGGCTAAAGAATGGGGAGCAGTTGCTTATTCTGAGCAGAATGTTCAACTAGGGTGAACTTAAACATTTGGAAATGGACAGTGGTGATTGTAGCACATTGTGAGAATAACTAACAGCACTGAATAGTCTGTGAATGTGGGGGAAAGGGTAAGCTCAGAGGCATGTATGTCACCAGAAGGAAAGTTGGAGGTTAAAAGATGGGAATGTATAAAACAGTGACTCTTGTGGTGGACAATGTCTGTGATTAACTGTACAAATATTAGAAATCTTGCTCATGAGCTAGAGCAAATGTATGACACTATAACTAGAAGTTAATAATAGAGGGGCATATAGGAAAAAAATATATATACTATTGCAAACTATATACTATAGTTAGTAGTATTTTAACATTCTTTCATCAACAGTAATAAATGAACTATAGCAATGCTATGAGTCAATAATTGAGGCAGGGTGGGTAGGGGTATGGGAGGATTTGAGTTTCCTTCTTTTGTCTTTATTTCTTTTCTGGAGTAAAGAAAATGTTCTAAAAATTGAAAAAAAATTAATTTTGGTGATGGATGAACAACTGTATGTTGGTACCAGGGCAACTGATTGTACACTTTGGATCTTTGGATAATTGTATGGTTTGTGAACAATCTCAATTAAAACATAAAAAAGTAAAGGGGTACAATTTATGACATTTACAAAATTTTTTAACCTTTTTTTCTTTTATTAGTTATGATGTTTTTGTCATCTGTAAAACTTTCCTAAGCCAAAGTCACAAAGATGTTTTCCTTCTATATTTTTATAAGTTTTGTGGATTTATGTATTACTTTTATGTCTGTGGTTATTTTGAGTTAATTTTGTAATACTGAAAGTTATATGTCAAGATTGATTGATTAATTAATCAATTAGTTGATGCATGCTTATTTATGTCTGATAGCTCCAATATACTCTGTTCCTGTTGTAGAATATACTGCATTGGCACCTCTGTCAGAAATCAACTATGTATTATTTGTTCTACTTGCAGGGTCTGTATTCTCTTCTGTTGATCCTTATGCTAAAACCACACTGCCTGATTACCGTTGCTTCAAAATATACCTTAAAGTCAGGTATTGTGAATCTTCCAATCTTTTTCTCCTTTTTTATAGTTGGGTTGGATATTCTAGGTACTTTGCCTCTCTGGATGAGCTTTAGAATCTGCTTTTCTATCTCAAACAAAGTGTGGCCCCTATGTTGTTTATTTCTTCACAGCAGGATAGACCCATTAGTTGAAAAGCCTGCTGGCACCAAACTCAAATTGTTACATGGCTATCATTTAAAAAATAGCCCCAATAAGCATATTTTTAACCATTTAGAGTGTGCCTGCTTTGCATACTGTGTGAAACTGTTCCCAAAATCTGCTAGCCATGGATAAGACAAACCTGAGGCTATAAAACTACCCACTCTGGCTGCTGCCCTTTGCTATGCTCTGGCCCTAGACACCCCCCCCCCATTCTTTTCTCCCCCAGTGTTCCTTTTCCTGCTCCCTTTCTGGATCTGGCCTTACAATGCTGCCTCTGGAAGATCCTGTGCTGAGAGGATCTTCCGTTCACGCAAATGTGTCCAAGTGCTGCCCAATAAAGCTCATTGCGTTCTGTTGCCATTTTGTGATCAAATCCTTCTCTTGATTCTCAAATCCTCAAATCACCTCAAGTAGAGACAAGGGAGGGATTTGGTAATCATCACGGAGCTGAGAAGGCAGTGATGTCAGGCTGCAGTCTATCTCCTAAGCTGCCTTTGTAAGCTGCTAGCGTGGCTCTGCTGATACACTCAGTTACGCTGTTGCAGATGTTGTCATTCTCGTCGCTCCCTGGAGAGATGTCAAGACTCCAGCCCTTGGGCTGAGCCAGCCTAAGTGTTACTTCAGGGGACTAAAGTCAAGAAAGTTTATATTCCTGCACCTCCTAGGACTGCGAAGAAGGTGGCTACTTTGCTTGGGGGATGCTTCAAACCATAAGATATGCGTTGGGTCCTGCCTGCAGCACCTTCTCATTAAGATGCCACCCAGAGAGTAGGTAGGAGACCAATCTCCCGGGGAAACTAGGTGGCAGGGAAACCCTGGGGAGACAGACTGGTGCCCTCTAGAGGAGAAGCAGCAGGATGTCACCATCATCTTAGTGACTGGGGTATTTTACCCTCTGCAATGCTTTTACCACCCACAAAGTAATAAAAACAGAAGAGGCGGAAAGGGAGGGCAAGATACAGTGGCTGGATCTCAGAGGAGGAGATGTCTCCCCTGTCACTTTGAAGCCCAGTCATTCCTTAGGGCCTGCCTTGCTATATACAAAGTATTTGGTAGCAGACTCCACCTAATGAGGCTTGATTAAATAATTGGCTGCCACTGTACAAGATGGAAAAATTATATCCCTACTAAAGAATCCCAGACAATGAGTGAGGATGGTAGAGATGACCCACAAAGAAGATTTTGGACTCTGGTCCACATGCATCTTTTTTCCCTTGAAACTTCTTATTTTGAAACAATTTCAAACTTAAAGGGAGTTGCAAAAATAATACAAGACCCATCCAGCATATTCTAGCACTCCAGATACTGAGATCATCCATTTTAACATTTTTGCGGCACTTGCTGTATCATCTAACCTATCCATCGGTCTTATCTATCAATCATTCCATCTACATGTGTATCTATCTGTTTTACCAATTTTGTAAACATTTACAGTAAGTGTACACATTTTGCTCCTTGAATACTTCCTACTTAATGTACATTTCTTAAGAATGAGGATAATCACTTAAGTAGATTACCTTTATATAATTATCAGTCAAGAACTTAACATTGTCAAAAATCTTTCAATCTATATTCCATATTTTTCATATATTCCAATAGTATGTTTTTGGGTCTTTTTCCCCCTCCATTACTAGATCCATTCCAGGATCATATTCTACAGCTAATCGTTAATGTCTCTTTAGTTGTCACCTTTTAAAAAAATACGTGGAAACCTATAGACAGCAAACTTTCCCATCTCAACCACTCCCAAGCCAACCATTCAGTGGGATTAGTCACATTTTCAGTATTGGGTTACCGTAATAACTATCCATTACCAGAACTTTCTCATCACCACAAATGGAAACCCTATATCCATTATGCATTAAACCCCCATTCTCCTTTCCCACCTCCCACCCCTGGTAACCTTTACTTGTAATTTCAGTCTCTATGCCATTTCATGTTCTAGCTATCTCATGTAAGTGTAACCCTACAGTGTCTGTCCCTTCCTTTCTGCACATGTTTCTTTCAACATGATGTCTCTAAGGTTCATTCTTTTAAGACTAATGTTCCATTGTGTATATATATACACACCACATTTTGTTTATTTACCTGCTGATGGACATTTGGGTTGTTTCATCTTTTGGCTATTGTGAATAATGCTGCTGTGAACATTGATGAACAATATCTGTCGTCCCTGCTTTTAATTCTCTCGGGTATATACCTAGACGTGGGATTGCTAGGTCACATGGTAGTTCTAAGTTTAACTTTTTGAGGAACCACCAAGCTGTTTCCCACAGTTGCTGTAACACTTTATATTGCCAGCAGTCATGTAAGAAAGTCCCTATTTCTCTGCATCCTCACCAGCACTTATTTTCCATTTTTTAAAAATAATAGCCATTGTAGTGGATGTGAGGTGTTATCTCATTGTAGTTTTGATTTACATTTCCCTGAAACTAATAAGGTTAAATATCTTTTCATGTACTTTTTGGTATTTGTATATCTTCTTTGGAGAAATGTCTTTTCAAATCCTTTGCCCATTTTACATTGATTTGTTTGTCTTGGAGAAATGTCTTTTCAAATCCCTTGCCCATTTTTAAATTGGTTGATGATTTGTAGCAGGTCTTTTTATATTCTTGATATTAAGCCCTTATCTGATATATAGTTTCTAAATATTTTCTCCATTTTGTTGGTTATCTTTTGACTTTCTTGATAATGTTTTTAGATGCAGGAAAGTTTTCAATTTTGATGAAGTCCAGTTTGTCTATTTTTTTCCTTTGTTGCTTAGATTTTGGTGTAAAGTTTAAGAATCTATTGCCTAATAGATAGTCTTGCAGATATCTCCCCATGTTTTCCTGTTATCTCCCATTGAACCAGCAACAGAACTCACCCCAAAGGAAGAAATAAAGGAACGCCTAGCCAGGACTGCCCCAAGCTGCCCTACGTCAGGGCTGGGTGGGATTCTGAAGAAAGAGGCACCCAGGCTGATCAATCCAAAAGCATTTACTCTTATTTACAGAGAGCTGCAACTACCTCATGATGGACAGCAAGGCAGCAAAAATTCACTCGAGTATGTCCACGCCCCTGGGCACCAATCTACAGAGTATACATGCTTGAGGAACAAAGGTAGCTAAGTGACAAGGGCTTGTGTGCAAGTATTGGGGAAATATCCTGGCAGGTCTCTTCTTTTCCCTCTCCAGATAGGCTCATTGCAGAGCACTGGGGTTGTATTTGATATCCTAGAGAACTCCCAGGGGAAGCCAAGGGTGTGTTTCCCTATCCACCTGAGGGGTAGCCATGGTCATATGTTTTTGCCTCATAACCACTGTGTGCCATTAGGGGAAATCCTGTAGACACCACTTTGTTGGCCCCAGTCAGTAGTAAACCAGTCACTGCTAGCTAGGACAATGGTACGGGGGCATTTTTTTCAGTCATACATAGCCAATGTATCTAGCATTAGTTGGATCATGGTCTTTTGTGTGGTTTCTTTGTTCCCAAAACAACTCTCTGTGGTGGGGGTTAGCCAAATAAATCCATTCCGTAATTGGGCATAGTATCCCCAGTGGCAGAGGATAGTCTTCTTTGGGCATTATATGCCTTCCTGATGACTTTTATACCCAAACATTTGCAGAAGGTTAGGTTCTGCCCTGGGGTGTTTAGCTCCACCCTTGCATGATTTAATGATATCACCTGTGATGTGGGTGGTGTTCAAGGTTGATATTTTTTCCTGTCATTCTTGGATCCAATGTTGGCCTTCCACTCGTGACCCTGAAGTGGACTGACCCAGCAGGGGGCACCTCCCTAGCTGCACAAAGGTATCACTAAAACTGACAGTTGGGCCCAGGCTAAAAAAATGTATGCATTTTCAGTGGTGCTCCACATGTTAGCATAAGCAGTTAACCATACATAAAAAGACAGCACAAGCTAGGAGTGGAAAGATAAGAACTAAAACAGATTGGCTATCTTGCCTTTCTATTAATATGAGACTAATGTTGGTTCCTCCTTCAGTAATGACATGTGCTGTAGCAGGTGCTTGCCCTGGCTGACCATAACGCACCTTTCATCCTGCTACAGGAGGAACACCACCTCTATGTTAATATGTTAACAGCAATCCAGCATACAGTTGCCCCAGTGGTGCCCTTTGGGATTAGACACTTGCCTGTCCATTGCCATGTCTCTCCAGGTCTTCTGTCACAGCAATGTTGGGGTTTGCTCTAAGGCAGCAGGGGCCTACTGCCTTATTGGCAAGAGGATCCCAGTCCACCCCAGATGCCAAGGTATTTTTTCAGTACCTGGGATGATAGGGAGAGGAGCTCATAATGTTATTCCTTCTTGGGTAGCATTTAGCTCAGGCCCCATGCCTCTGTCCATTTCCATATTCATCTGGCTTGTGCAAGAGCTGGCACTGCAAGGATCCTATCCAAGGCTGGCTTATCTCCCTTGGTGAGTGCTTCATTAAGGTTTCTGAGGGCCTCTGGGGAGACTGCAGTCCATCTGTTTGGAGATGTCTGTCCAGTAAGTAGTTTGATCTGTTCCTGTAGTAGGCATTTGTTTTGGCTTTAATAAACAAATGTAACTGCCATATTATGTTCTCCTTTTGTGCCTCATCTTGTATTTGGGTTCTAGTGAAGTGAGACCTTCATCATAAGAAATAACACTGGGCATGCCATATATGGTTTGTAGACACTGCAGTCCATAGTAGTGGATGTTTGGTTGACACATCTGCAGGGGAATGCTTGCATGAGACCACTAACAGTGTATGCACAGGTAAGTGCTTAGCAATACATTAAATACTCTGGAAAAGGCTCTCTATAACTCATCTGCCATTCAACTAAAGGTTAGTTCCTCTTGTTACATGACCAGATGCCCTGGGTGGAGATTTGGCTTCCACTTGGCTGCAGGTGGGGCAGTCCTGGGAGATTCTCTCAATGATATCCTCTCTGGAGATAGGCAAACCAGGCATTTGTGCTAGGTTGTGTGAATAACCCTGTGCCCCCCTTTATGGTGTATCCAATGGTCTATGTCTATCTTGTTGGTTGGATCTTTTCTAAGATAGCTGCTTCTGTGTATCCCAGGTGGGAGGTGAGCTGATGGGTGGCCACACAGATAATTATAGCATCTGCCTCCAGACATTGTAGATGGTCCTAGATATCTTTTCATAGCTCAGTCCCCCAACAAGGAATGCTGTTTGTAAGCCATGCATTAGCTTCCCATTGGTAAATCCAAAAAGCCCTTTCTTTGCTGCCTATGAATCAGTGCAAATGGTGATCAGTTGTGGTTTAGTCATAAGAACCCATCAGGCAACTCTTAGCTTGGCCCATTGACAATTGAGTCCCATTCCCATCTCCATCCACAAGGTTTCTGTCACCATTTCTATGGCCACCACTGTCCATGATGGAATTTGACAGCAAGAGCCATCTGTATACCATGTAGTCTGTCCCTTCTTCCCTTACATGTTGGAGCTTTCCTAGGGGCAACTTTGTGGCCTAATCTGATTCTGTGGTGTATATTATGTGCCCCAGAATGGCTCATAACTTCAGAGAGATAGGACTAGATGTTAAGCATCCCCTCTGCTGTAGACATGCATGTCTTCACATTAATGTGCCATTCTGGGAAACTGCAGAAGCAGACCTCACGAATATCCCCTCTACCCACCCCTGAATGGGACATGCAACTTTATTTCCTGTGCTATGCCCTCTGTGTCTAGTAAAGCTTGATATAAAGCTAGAAATTGCTTTTCTAAGGAGTTATAATCTTGCTCAACTCCTTCAAAGAGTTGAGAGCTAAACACTATGGGAATCTGTGACTTCCCATCCCTTTGCCATTGAGCCCATCTCTGTGATGGAGATGTACTGCTCATATGGTAGCCCTGGAGTCACAGTTTGCAGGTCCTGAGCTTAGACTACTAAAATTTTTCTTTGGCAAAGGCCTCCTCTTCCTTGCGCCCCCAGTGCCAGATTGCTCCCCTTTTTATTGTTCTATACAGGGGGCACAGCCATTGTGCTAAATGCAGAATGGATGTCCTCCAATAGCCCAATAATGCCACAAAAGTTTGCACTTCTTTAACCATTTGTGGGTCTTATCTATGGCAGTTAAATGGCAAAGCACAAGTTTTACCCAACCATACCAGCCCCAGGAACTTGATGTTTCCTGGTCCCTGTATTTTCTTGGGATTGATCGACCATCCTTTTTGCTGGAGGTGCTGCCATACTCACTCTGTGGCTTATTGTAAAATACATGAGTCTACAAAGGTTAGCAAAATATCATCCATCTAGTGTTCCACACATGCTTCTAGAAGTGGACCCAAATCAGCCAGGTCCCATATTAGTAATCCATGAAAGATAGTAGGGCTAGGTAGGTATTTTGGGGGAAGGCCCTGGAAGATCCACTGCCATCCCTCCCATGTGAAGGCAAATATATTCTGTGACTGAAGAAAGCACTGGGTAAATTTATAACAGCATGAGGCCCCTAGACAGGTTATAAATCTCTTCAGTAGTTGGGCTGTGTTGTGTATGGCAGCATCAATGCAGGAGTCACTTTGTTCTGTTCCCCATAATCTGCTTTATTCCCAATACTCCATCTGGCTTTTGTATAGGCCAAATTGAGCTATTGAAAGGACTCTGTGCCTGTCAGATAATTTTCAACTTTTCTAATTCCAAGGCAGTTGTGAATATATCTTTGTGCCCCCCGCAAACAGGTGATATGTTAATAGCCACTTTTCTCCTCAGTCAAGGTAGAAGGATGGGTTCCTACCTGGCATGTCCCTGTGGCACCATCTTCCCACATCTCACTCTAAGGTGAAATTCTCCTATATGGATATCTAAGGCAGCTCCTAAGAGAGTGCCTACTCCCTGTGTATTTTCAGGAGTAGGGGATATGTACCCCACCTTTTGAAAGGAGGGGCTCCCCTATTTGAAATAGGAGATGAGCCTTTTTCACCAGGATGTATGTGTTCCCTTATTCTTCAGTGGTCTAGAAGATTGGTAGGGGTTCCCACATATGAGGGTGTGTTCCACTCCTGTGTCTCCAAGGGCAAACACCTTTTGTTTATTTCATGGGGACAGTGTGTATTTTCACACACATTCTCCAGTCCCCCAGGATGACTTCTATCCTGGGGAACTGTGGCCTTCCCCTCAAGGGAGGGGTGTGTGCACTGCCATTTTTATTGGATCCTCCTCTGTGGGTGGTGGTGGTTTCTTCTAACCCTTGTCCTTTAGTGTATTGTTATTCTGTCTTTAGCCTTTTCCATTATTTCACCAGAAAAGCATTGGGATGTATTTCTTTATTGTTCATCCATGCCACCTCAACTTCCAGAGGTCCTGCCAAATCTGGCTACAGGAAACCCTCCTTGCATTGCATTTTGGAGGAGGTGGTTTTCCTTTTGCCCATATTTCACCCTCTGTTTGGCACTCCAGATTCTTGATATCCTACTATCCATCTCTCTCTCTCCCATCTCAGCAAAGGCTTGTCCTACATCATGCACAGGGATACTGGTAAAAGGGACTAAAATTGGGAGGAGGGTCCCCTTGCAGCCAGGAGGTGCTGCTTTTAATAAGTTATTCTTCATGCCTGCTGTGAAAGTGGCAGGAGACTGGGGCATAACTGGCTGCTTGCATTGCTAGCTCTCTAGCAGCACTTGTGTTTCTTTACTACTTTTCTAGAGAGTGGCTGTGTCTCCTGACATTTCTCCCTCTGAGAGGCATGCATCCCACAGGCATTAATGTTCCAAACAATTAGAGGATGATTGTCTGGCACAGACCTTGCTCCTGTCAGCACTGTCTGGTGGATGGGTGGGCAGTGACAGTATCTTTTCATCCTCACTTCCTCATAAGACCATCCTGTCAGCTCTATTATCCCTCAGCCTTAATAGCCACACTACCAGTTCCTGTCAGATTTTGAATGAAATGTCTTGTGATATCAATCAGTTCCACTGGGTTGTATTCCCAGATGGAATATGTTTAATTCCCTGGTAGAGGGATCCTTGAACTCCCTCTGGTCTATTCTGTTTTACCTTATTCTCTATAAGGGGATGAGCTTGTAAAGATGCTTCTCTCTCATCCTCCGAGCTGATTACCTCAACCTACTCACTGGACTCAGTCTCATTTTCTAAAGGATTCTATGTCTTTGCATCCCAACCTGGAGCTTCACTATAACCAATCTCTTCACTTTAGGGAAACTTTTCCCACATACTCTCCTTCTCCCGCCTTTCTCACTGACCAGTTTCCAGCAAGTTGCAATTGATCTCATGTTTTGCTCCAACTTTACCTCTTCCTCCAATGTATATACTCTTGACTCAGCAGTTAACTGTGCTTCAGTATCCACTCTTACTGCCCACAACAGGGGCCACCCTACACCACCCACTAACTACTTTTCTTCCTTGCTGGTTGAGTGCAAGTATAGGTTTTCCAGCATGGAGGTGGTAACTGCTGGGGTTTTTGTAGCATCACTGTACTCCTGGGACAGGCTGCAGTTGTCAATGAGATGTGTAACAAGCCTCACGTAGACTCTTGTGGCCAGCTCAGGTTTCCCTTATTGCTTCCTCTTTTCCCCAGTCCAATTTTTCATAATTGTGCTGACTGTGCCAATTGTTGTATCCTGCTGAAGCATCACCATCATCCCACCTGAAAGAAGAAATAAGGGAAAAGCTAGTCCAGACAGCTCCAAACCACCCTACAACAGGGCCAGTTGAAGTTCCATAGAAGGAGGCACTAAACACAGGGTGATTAACCCAAAAGCATTTATTAAGGGTTATGTCTAGAGAGCTGCAGCTACCTTGCAATGGGCATCAAGATGGCAAGAACTTCACTCAAGTATATCTGCACCTGTAGTGCAATTTTACTGGTTATATATGGTTGAGGAACAAAGTTGCATAAGTGCCTATGGCTTGTTTTGGTGAAACATTTTGGTAAGTGCTCTTTTTATAAAATGAGATGTGCTTGGGGTGGACTGTACTCAAGGTCATAGCAGCCAAAGTCTGGTGGGCCTCCAGGGTGTTATCAGAAGGGATGTCTGAGTAGGCACACAGGGGCACAGTCAATTCTCAGCCAGGAAAGAGATGTTATATGTACCACACATTTCCTCTAAGAGATTTTATAGTTTTTGATGTTATAATTTCATTCTTGATCCATTCTGATATAATTTTTATGTATGGTGTGAGGTAAAGAGAAGTTTCTGATCTATTTTGAGATAATTTTTTTGTATGGTATGAGGTAGAGATTCACTTTCATTGTTTTGCATGTGGATATCCAGTTTTGCCGGCACCATTTGCTGAAGAGAATGTTCTTTCTTTACTGCGTGGACTTGACTCCCTTGTCAAAAATCAATTGGCCACAGACGTGTGGGTTTATTTCTGTCCTTTCAACTTGATTCCTTTGGTCTATTATGTCCATTCTTGCATCACATATACCCTTTTATGCATTTTTATTGTGAACTTTAACATATATACAAAACAGTGATAACTTTCAAAGTATGGTCCAACAAGTAGTTAGAGAGGAAATTACAAAGAATGCTATGGGATACAGTTCCACAATTTCAGTTATTTACATTATTGTAAAATATAACGTATATGGAGGAAGGTGTTAACTTTCAAAGTACACCTCAACAAGAAGTTACATAAGTAATTTCAAATAATGTTATGGATTACAGTTCCTCAGTCTCAGTTCTTTCCTTACTGTGAAATATATGATATATATATATATAGAAAGGTGCTAACTTTCAAAGCACAATTCAACTAACAGCTGTATAGCAAACTTCCAAGGAATGTTATTGGTTACAGTTCAGCCATTTCAGTTATTTCCTTCTAGCTATTCTAATACTCCAGCATCTAAAAAATATGTATATGTTTATATAAAGTTTCAGTATTCGTAAAAATCCTTTGTTAAATCCTATCTTATCTGTTGCTACCCCTTCCTCTAATGTAATCAGTTTCTTGATCTTTAAGGGTGTCTAGGTAGTGATGACTCTAACTTGTTCATATTGAAAGGGGGTGTTGACCCTATGGAGAAGGGGGCTGCATCTGATTGTTGCTCTCAAAGAGGCTGTTGCCTCTAGGTTGTAGGACTTGTCTGGCATAGGAATGTTCTGGTGGATTTATTTTCTGAGAGATAAAACTTACTGAGTGAATCTTTAAGAATCTCAACTAGGGTCGAAGGTATTTCAGAACTACTGTTGGTAAGAGCATGGCATACTGTGGCCATTTGGGATATCTAACTAGAGCTCACATAAAAGAGAACTCCAGGATTGCCTTTCAGCTCTATTTGAGATCTCTTAGCCACTGTAACCACATTTTGTTACCATTCCTTTCCCCCTTTTACTCAGGTAAGTATTTTTAATCCTTTGATGCCAGGACCAGGCTCATTCCTGGGAGTCATGTCCCACGTCAGTGGGGAGATTCACTCCCCTGGAGTCATGTCCCATGTAGGAGGGGAAGCTAATGAATTTATTTGCTGAGTTGGGCTTAGAGAAAGGCTATATCTGAGCAACAAAAGAGGTTCTCTAGACTTGCCTCTTTGGCATAATTATAGGAAGGCTTAGCCTCCCATTTACATCCCTAAGTTTAACAAAATTGAGGGCTTCAGTTATTAAGCTGGGGGTTCCTAATTTCACATATCATATATTCTGTTCAAGATAAACAATATGTGTCTCACATTATCTTCACTTTGGTACAATCATCATCACTCTCAATTTTAAAAAATTATCATAATACAAAAATTCCAGAGCTCTTATCAGCCACTAATTATTCATCCCTAGTATTAGTATTGTACTGGTAAGATGTTCCTATTAAATATTAGAATATAATATTTATATATTGAATTATAATATTCCTATTAAATATAGTCTATAATATGTAATGGGTAATTTTTCCACATGCCATTCTGTTGTTAACTCTTTGTACCAGTGTCATAACTTAGAACTATATTACGCAAACTCATATTAATATTTGTAGTGCTACCCTATGGATTACCAACCACTTTTCATGTTCACCTTCAATGTAAGTACTGATACTTATAATCTCATTAATGATCCATAATCACCCTATCCATTTCCCTACCTTTAAGTTCACCCTCATTATCATGTCTGTATATATGAGGTTATCATTCCCCCTTCATTAGCTTTTGTCTTTCTCTAGGTTTCCTGTATTCTACATTGTAAAACACTGATTTTACATTGTTCAGGGAATTCACATTAGTGGTAACATATGCTATCCCTCCCTTTGTGTCTGCCTCATTTCACTCAGCATTATGTCTTCAAGGTTCATCCATGTTGTCATGTTTCAGGACCTTATTCCTTCTCACTGCTGCATAGTATTCCACTGTATGTACATACCACATTTTGTTTATCCACTCATCTGTTAAGGACACTTGGATTGCTACCATCTCTTGGCAATTGTGAACAATGCCGCTATGAACATTAGTATGCAAATGTCTGTTTAATCACTGTTTTCAAATATTCTGGGTATAAACTGAGAAGTGGAATTGCCAGATAGTAGGGTACCTCGACATCTACCTTTCTGAGGAACTGCCAAACTGTCTTCCGCAGCAGCTGTCCCATTATACATTCCCACCAGCAATGAATAAGAGTTCCAATTTCTCCACATCCTCTCCAGCATTTGTAGTTTCCTGTTTGTTTAATGGCAGCTATTCTTATGGGTGTAAGATATCTTGTGGTGTTGATTTGCATTTCCCTAATACATAGTGAAAACAAACACTTTTTCATGTGTTATGTAGCCATTTGTATTTCCTCTTTGGAAAAATTTCCTTCCATGTCTTTTGTCCTTATATAGTTGGGCTATTTGTACTATTGTCACTGACTTGTAGGATTTCATTGTATATGCACGGTATCAGTCTCTTACCAGGTATATTATTTCCAAATATTTCCTCCCATTGCTGCAGATCTTTGGTGCACAGCAGTCTGCATGACCTAGGCAGCTAAATGTTTACCCTATTGTCTTTCTAAGTCAGTAAAGAGAAAAAGGGTAAATTGACCTTAAAATGTAACTTTATGCAAGCAGGCAGGAAGTGAGTGGCTCTTAGTCTCACAAAAAGAGCAAAATGTAATTGAGTGTTTTTCTAGTCCTTCCTGCACAAACCCCCAGGTCAGAGTAACCTGTTCCTGCATCTGTGCTCCCCCCATCCTTAGGAAGGCCTTTGTCTTAAGCCCTTTTAAAAGGCCTTCTGTCCTTTATGCATTGTTCGGTCCTCTTCCCTGAGAATGCAATGCCTGCCTGGCCTGAGAGAACCATCATGATCTCTCCACTACTTCTCACCCTGTAAGTAAGCCCTGAATAAAAGTTCATGTATCTGAAAATGCTCATTGTCTTCTTTGGCCTTTGGACTGGCATGTCCCTCTTGGGCTGTGACAGATATATCATTTCCAAATATTTTCTCCCATTGGCTGCCTCTTCACCATTTTCACAAATTCTCTTGAGGTTACAGGAGATTTTGATTTGAGGAGTTCTTATTTATCAATGTTTTCTTTCATTGCTTGTGCTTTGGATGTAAGGTCTTAGGAGCTACCTCCTAATAATAGGCCTGGCAGTGTTCCCCTACATTATCTTCTAGGAGTTTTATGGTACTGTCTTTTATATTAAGGTCCTTGATCCATTTTGAATTAATTTTTGTATAGGTTATAAGGTAGGGTCCTCTTTTATTCTGTACTAAAAATTGGTCAACTGTAGATCTAGAGGTCTATTTCTGAACTCTCAATTTGATTCCATTGATAAATATGTTTATATTTGTGCCAATACCGTGCTGTTTTGACTGTGGTTTTATTTATTTCTTTCTAAATATTTATTTATTTCTGTGACTTTATAGTAGGCTTCAAAGTATGGAAGTGTAAGTCCTCCCACTTCGTTCTTCTTTATTACGATGTTTTTGGCAATTTGAGGTCCTTCTCCCTTTCAAATAAATTTGATAACTATCTTTTCCTAGTCTGTAAAGTAGGTTTTTGGAATTTTGATTTGAATTGCATTGAATCTATAGATCAGTTTGGGTAGAATTGACACCTTAATGATGCTTAGCCTTCCTATCCATGAACATGGAATATCTTTCCACCTCTTTAGTTCCCCTTGAATTTCTGTTAGTAATGTTATGCACTTTTCTGTTGTAAAGGTCTTTTATGTCCTTGGTTAAGTTTCTTCCTACGTACTTGACTTTTTAGTTGCTATTGTGAATGGAATTTTTTTCTTGAGTGTCTCTTCAGTTAGGCCATTTCTAGTATATAGGAACATTACTGACTGTTGCACATTAGTCTAGTATCCTGCCACTTTGCTGAATTTCTTTATTAGCTCAAGCAGCTGTGTCATCGATTTCTGGAATTTGCAAATATATGATCATGTCATCTGCTAATAATGACAGTTTTACTTCTTTCCAATTTGGATGACTTTTATTTCTCTGTTTTGCCAGATTGCTTTGGCTAGAATTTCTAGCAAAATGTTGAATAATAGTGGTGGCAGCAGGCATTCTTGTCTCATTCCCAATTTTGGGGGGAAGATTTTCAGTCTCTCATCATTGAGTACTATGCTGGGTGTAGGTTTTTTTATATATGCCTTTATGACATTGAGGAAGTTTCCTCAGTTCCTAACTTTTGAAGTGATTTTATCAAAAAATGTTGCTGAATTTTGTCAAATGATTTTTCAGCATTTATTGAGATGATCATTTTATTTTTCCCTTCCAATTTGTCAATGTGTTATATTACATTGATTGATGTTCTTATGTTGAACCACCCTTGCAGGTCTGGGATGGACACCACTTGGTCATGGTGTATGATTCTTTTAATGTGTCTTTAGATTCAATTTGCAAGTAGTTTGTTGAGAAGTTTTGCATCTATATTCATCATGGAGATAGGCCTGTAATTCTCCTTTCTTGTAGCATCTTTATCTTTATCAGATTTTGGTATTAGAACAATATTAGCTTCATAAAATGAGTTATGTAGTTTTCCTTTTTCTTAAATTTTTTGAAAGAGTTGAGCAGGAATGGTGTCAGTTGTTTTTGGAAAATTTGGTAAAATTCCCATGGGAAGCCATCTGGCCCTGGGCTTTTATTTGTAGGAAGCTTTTTGATGATTGATTGGATCTTTTCACATGTGATTGGTTTCTTGAGGTTTTCTATTTCTTCTCAGGTCAATCAAGGCTGTTCATGTATTTCCAGGAAATTGTCCATTTCCTCTAAATTGTCTAGTTTGCTGGCATACAGTTATTCATAGTATCCTCCTATGATTTAAAAAATTTTGGGGGGATCTATGGTGAAGTCCCCTACCTCATTTCTGATTTTGTTAATTTGGGTCTTCTTTATTTTTTACCTTATTAATCTAGCTAAGGTTTTGTCAATCTTGTTGATCTTCTCAAGGAACCAACTTTTGGTTTTATTTATTCTCTTAATTGTTTATTTTATTTTATTTTATTTGTTCTCCATATAATTTATTTCTACTTTAGTCCTTGTTATTTCTTTCTTTGTACTTTCTTTGGGGTTAGCTTGCTAGTCAATCTTTAGCTTCTTTGTTTTGTTAGCTCTCCATTTTTAGTTCTTTCTTCCTTTTTAATGCATGCATTTAGAGCCATAATTTTCTTGCTTGGCACTGCCTTCACTGCATCCCATAAGTTTTCATATGTTTGTTTTCATTTTCATTCATCTCTAGATATTTAGCAGTTCTCTTGTGATTTCTTCTTTGATCCACTGACTGTTTAGGAGTGGGTTGTTTAACCTCCCAGAAGGAGCTAAGAACTAACACAGATCTAGAAGCTTGGGGATGCAGACAGAAAGATATTTGGAGATACTAAGCTAGGAGATGAAGCCCAGAGTTTGCACCTGAGAAGGTAAGAGAGGAACCCAGATCTTAGATCCACAGGAGCTGAAGAAGGTAAGAGAAACAGAAGGCCAGAGCATTTTGGAGCAAACCATTTTGAAACAGCCTGGGTGCAAAAGCCCAGCAGACATCAGCCATGTGCCTTCCCAGCTGACAGAGGTGTTCCAGATTCCATCAGCATTTCTTCAGTGAAGGTATCCTCTTGATGATGCCTTAGTTTGGACAGTTTTATCACTCTAAAACTGCAAATCTGTAACCTGATAAATTCCCTTTTAAAAGCCACCACAGGGGAGATGTGGCAAGAAGGTGGCATAGGGAGTTGTGGAATTTAGTAGTCCCCTAGAGCAACTAGTAAATAGTCAGGAATAACTAGAAAATAGTCTGGAAAAACTTATGGGGGGACATCCATGACCACGCACATACTGTACACTAGTCTGGAATGGGTAGAATGGCTGAGATCCAAGCATAGAACTGTAAGTAAAGCTCCCAACTATGGAGCTGGTGCTCCTCCCCAACTAGCAGAGCAGCCTTAGTTGGAAAACTTCACTGTGAGAAAAAGAAGTAGTCCCTGTTAGGAGCAAGAGAATGTAGCTCAACCAAACTCCAATTGCAGTTTTAATTAGCAAATTTGGATTACTTAATCCATGTGATGAGCACTGATCAACCCAGAGAAAGCAGGAAAGGAACACAGAGGTTTCCCCTGGCAGAGAAGAGGTGAGACTGATGGGAAAAAAATAAATATATAAATTAAACAGAGACTTTTAGAGTCCACTGAGCTCAGAATACTGGAAAAGGGTTGTCCCAAGAAAAGGAAAAGATACAATACTGGGTACCAACTCTAGTTCTTGCCTGGTGAACTGCAGGACTGGGGACTGGCTATGAAAAGGGGACTTCTTTTTTTCTTTTTTTTCTCTCATTCTAAGTAGCTCATAAGAGAAAGCCTCAGGCATTTTCAGTTGTTTGCACCAACCCAGGTAAGGGTGGAGTTAAGATAGAGAGTCAAAGAAAATACTCAAGTGTATGTGATAATTCCCTAAAGGGATTATCTTCCATAGGAAAAGGGTGGGTGGGGTCAAGCTCAAGTGGCAGCTCTCCCTCAGAGAACTCAGAGCCCAGGGTCTGTGGGGAAAAAAAACAGAAGCAGCTTTAGCTTGGCTTGTGATAACCCTGGTCCCTGACCAGGACAGGGCCCACTGAGAATTGAATGCAACCCACTTTTTTATGCCAGTGGGAAGCTGCAGGCTGACCAGCACCACCTGCTGGGTAGGGTAGGAAAAGCACAGTGTCTAGAGGCCTCAAAGAAAAGTCTGACAGTCTTCTGGGTCTCACCCTCAGGGAAACATGATACTGAATACAGCCTCCTCTGAGACCAGGGCCAGTCTGGTCTGGGAAAATCTGATTGGGGTAATCAAGAAAACTAGATGCCTGAAGAACAAAAAATTTATGAATCACACTAGAAAAATGAAGATCTGGTCCAATCAGAGGAACAAACTTACACTTCAAATGAGATACAGGAGTTGAAACAACTAATTAAAGATTTTTGAAGAAATATGCTTAATCAATTCAAAAATCAAATCAACAAGTTGAGGAAAGATATGGCAAAAGAGATGAAGGATATAAAGAAGGAACTGAGCAAATGTAAGGAAGAACTTGAAAGTTTGAAAAAACAATTGGCAAAACTTATGGGAATGACAGGCAAAATTGAAGTGATGAAAAACACAATGGAGACATACAACAGCAGATTTGAAGAGACGGAGAAAAGGATTCATGAGCTAGAGGACATGCATCTGAAATCCTACACACAAAAGAATGGATAGGGAAAAGAATGGAAAAATATGAGCAGGGTCTCAGGGAACTGAAGCACACAAACATATGTGTCATGGGTGTTCCACAAGGAGAAGAGAAGGAAAAGGGGGCAGAAACAATAATGGAGCAAATAATCACTGAAAAGGACACATCTCTTATGAAAGACATAAAATTACAGATCCAAAAAGTGCAGGGTACTCCAAACAGAACAGATGCAAGTAGACCAACTGCAAGACACTTATTAATCAGATTATTAACTGTAAAAGAGAAAGAGAATTTTGAAAGCAGCAAGAGAAAAGTGATCCATCACATACAAGGGTAGCTCAATAAGACTATGTGCAGATTTCTCACTAGAAACCATAGAAGTGAGGAGGCAGTGGTATGAGATATTTAATATACTGAAAGAGAAAAATTGCCAAACAAGAATCTGTATCTGGCAAAACTGTCCTTGAAAAATGAGGGAGAGTTTAAAATATTTTCAGACAAACAGACACTGAGAGAGTTTGTGAACAACATACATGCTCTACAAGAAATATTAAAAGGAGCACTACAGACAGATAGGAAAAGACAGGAGAGAGAGGTTTGGAGAAGGTTGTAGAATTGAAGACTATCAGTAAGGGTAAAGAGAGAGAGAGAGGAAAAAATAAAAATCAAATAAGATATGACTTATAAAATCCAAAAGACAAAATGGTAGACAGTAGACATTATGTTGAGTGAAATTAGCCAGTAAGAAAACGACGGATACTGTTTGGTCTTACTAATGCGGACCAACATTGATGGGTGAGATTTGAGAGTGGAGAACAGAGGTTATCAGGAGGTAGAAAGAGGTTGGATGTTGGGCTTTTGATGCTGAAGGAATACAGAAGGTTCAACAGGATTGATTGTATAGATCCAGAAACAGAATGGATAGCATAATAGTGTGTGATTGTAAGTACTTGGAACAAAGAAGAGTCTGAGCATGGTTGAAAGAGGAAGGCTATGGGCATGTATTACACCAGACGTAAAAGTTGAAGATAAAGAGTTGGATTGTATAACTTAGTGAAACCTAGAGTGGTCAATGATGGTGAATAAATGTACAAATATAAGAATTTTTTTAAATGAGGGAGAACCAATGAATGTCAGCATTGCAAGGTATTGAAAATTGGATTGTAAATAGGGTAAAAAATACAATAAATGCAAACGAGAATCTTTAGTACAATCATAACATTGTAAGATGCTTCCATTAATTATAACAAAGACAATACACTGAAACTAAAGGTCTCTAAGAGGGGGATATAAGGGAGTAATATGGGATTCTTGGTGACGCTGGTGTTGTCTGACATTTTCATTTTATTTTATTTTTATTTTTCTTCTATCTTTGGTATTTTTATTCTTCATTTTTATCCTTTTCCTCTTTCTTTGGGGAAGAAATTGAAATGTCCTCATACAGTTTGTGGTGGTGAATGCATAATGATATACTGGGAATCATTGTTTACTTAGGGTGGATTGTATGTGTGTGAATAAAACTGTTTAAAAAATAAACAGAGAGATACCAGTGCTGGAGAATATGTGGAGAGAGGGATGTAGCTATTCC
The DNA here is from genome assembly GCF_015220235.1 of Choloepus didactylus. Lineage (NCBI taxonomy): Eukaryota > Metazoa > Chordata > Mammalia > Pilosa > Megalonychidae > Choloepus > Choloepus didactylus. The sequence continues at coordinate 25,237,896 of NC_051316.1, forward strand.
CTTTTGGTAGGGAAGTAGAATGGTACAGCCCAGCTGGAGGGCAGTGTGGTGGTTCCAAAGGAAGCTAACAATGTGGTTGCCATATGATCCTGGAACTCCATTATTGAGTATATACTTGGAAGAACTGAGAGCAGGGTCATAACTGGACATTGCACACTGGTATTTATGGCCACAGTATTCACAATTTGCAGTGGATGGAGGTGGCCTAATGGTACATCAACTGATAAACCAAATGATAAACTGTGGTGTGTACATACAAAGAAATACTGACCAGCAGCAAGAGGAAATGAAGTTGTGAGGTATGCAACTAAGTGAATGGACCTTGAGGACAGTATGTTGAGTGAAATAAGCCAGAGTAAAAAATACAAACATTATAATGCCTCACTAATATGGACTAACTGTAATGTACAAACTCTGAGATTTGAATCTGAGAGCAAAGGTTTTCAGGAGAAGGCTTATTGTAAAGGCTCTGAGATTGTAAGCTTTATCAGCAGTCACATCAATTCATGAGCTTTAATAATTATTTCTAAAGTCTGAGATGCTGAGCTCTTTGTGTATAACCTGGTCAGTCCCTGGAACTTTGGGTATCTGTGTGACACCTGGGACTCAGAGACAGAGTTCAGCAGCTATGAAAGTCAGCATTACGCCATACAGCAAATATTAAGACGCTGAAAGTAAAAGCTGTCTCTCCATTTGAGACATTTCATATGGAGTAGAGAGGTCATTCTGCTGGACATATTTATGCATTATATAGATAACACTTTTCAGGTTTTAATGTATTGGCATAGCTAGAAATAAGTACCTGAAACTATCAAACTCCAACCCAGTAGCTTTGACTCTTGATGATTTTATAACAATGTAGCTTACAAGGGGGGACAGTGTGATTGTGAAAACCTTGTGGATCATACTTCCTTTATCCAGTGTATGGATGTATGAGTAGAAAACTGGGGACAAAAACTAAATGAAAAATAGGGTGGGATGGGAGGGATGATTTGGGTGTTCTTTTTACTTTTTAAAATAATTACACTTCTTTCTGGTGTAAGGAAAATGTTCAAAACTAGATTGGGGTAATGAGTGCACAACTATATGATGGTACTGACAATTAATTGACACCATGGATGATTGTATCATATGTGAATATATCTCAATGAAACTGAATTTAATTAAAAAAAAAAGTCAGGGTGAATTAAAGACATTTCCAGATAAATAAAAGTTAAATTCACTGACAGCAGATCTACAATGGAAACATTGTGGTTTTCAGTCATGAGTTATGTTGCTTTTGAGGCAATGTGTGGAAACATGTCTGGTTGTCACTAATCAAGGGTGTCGGGGCACCACTGACATATAGTGAATAGAGGTCACAGATGCTGGGTACTGCACGGGACAAGCACCGCCTACCCACCTCCACACAGCAGCATTATGTTAGTAGTGCTGAATTTGAGAACTCAGGGTCTAGAGGAATTGTTCAAGAACAAGAGGTCATGGGAAAACACAAAGGGAGGTTCCATCATTTCTTCCCATATTCATGCTGAAATAGAGCCAGCAGTCTCCAGCCAGATGTTAACTGCACACACCTAAGAAAGATCTTAGATCTCAGTGTTAGGTAAGCACATTGTTAATTCTAGGTGGGCCTCAAGTGCTCTATGGATTATAGCCTTGAAAATGTTCTGGCAACCTCAATAAGGAAACTAGAGTGAGTTACTGAATTGAATACAGTGTTTCTACTCTGCCATATTGCAAAGGTAAACTTTTAAACTGCAATGTTCTGTAGTTTCTTTTTATGGTTAGGGATAATCAATATGGTATTTTTAGATCTTTACAACAGAATCAGAACTACCATTTGTTAATACAATCATTTTCAAACATGTAATTGGGGTGGTACATTTTTAAAATACTATATTTAATTTGCTTTTCTCTAAATATTGCCATTTTGAAAAAGAAAACACTCACATCATTTTACTGTAATCTCTTTTGTGTTATTAATAACAGTAGGTTTTGAAGGTGGGACAATTTAGTTAGTCCTCTAGAGTAACTAGTTAGTACCCAGGAACAACTATTAAATAGTCTGGAACAACTGATGGGGCAATACCTGTGACTGGAAACAAATTGTACACCAGTCTGGAATGGGTGGAAAGGCTGAGATCACAGCATAGAACTGTAAGTAAAACACCCCAAACTGCAGAGCTGGCACCCCTTCCCCACGGGCAGAGAAAGCTGAGTAGGAACATTTCCCTGTGGGAAAAATAGGCAGTCTTTAGGAGTAAGGGAAAGTAATTCAACCCAGCTCCAATTGTGGTTTTAATTAACAAATTTGGACTACTAAAAACAAGCTATAAGCACAGATATACCTGGAGGAAGCAGGAAAGGGACCCTGAGGTCTCTCCCAGCAGAGAGGAGCAGGGCTGAAAGAAAAAAATAAATAAAAGCAGAGGCTTTTGGTGATGGCTGAGCTCAGAATACTGGAAAATGGCTGTGTCCCCAGAAAAGAGGCACAGAGAACTGGGTACCAACTCTGGTTGACCAGCAAAACTGGGGGCTGGGGACTGGCTCTGAAAAGGGGAATTCTTTCTTTCTTTTCTCACCCATTCTAAGTAGCTCATTAGAGAAAACATCAGGCATTTTCATTTGTCAGCACTGACCCAGGCAAGGGTGGAGTTAAAGAGAGTCAGACGAAGAATTCAAATATAGGAAATAATTCCCTAAAGGATGTATCTTCCCTAAGTAAAAGGGCGGGGCATGGCCCAGTTGAAGTGGCGGCCCTCCCTCAGAGAATTCAGATCCTAGGGCCTGGGGTGGGGCTGGGGAACCAGAAACAACTTAAGCTTGGATTCTGACACCCTCAGCCCCTGGCCAGGACAGGGTCTGATAAGAATTAAAGGTACTGTTCTAGTTTGCTAATGCTGCCAGAATGCAAAACACCAGAGATGGATTGGCTTTTATAAAAGGGGGTTTATTTGGTTACCAGTTACTGTATTGAGGCCATAAAGTGTCCAAGGTAAGGCATCAGCAATCGGGTACCTTCACTGGAGGATGGCCAATGGTGTCTGGAAAACCTTTGTTAGCTGTGAAGGCACATGGCTGGCGTCTGCTCCAAAGTTCTGGTTTCAAAATGTCTTCCTCCCAGGACATTCCTCTCTAGGCTACAGTTCCTTAAAAATGTCACTCTTAGTTGCACTTGGGATATTTGTCCTCTCTCAGCTTCTCTGGAGCAAGAGTCTGCTTTCAATGGCCATCTTCAAACTGTCTCTCATTTACAGCTCCTGTGCTTTCTTCAAAGTGTCCCTCTTGGCTGTAGCTCCTCTTCAAAATGTCACTCACAGCTGCACTGAGTTCCTTCTGTTTGTCAGCTCATTTATGTGGCTCCACTGATCAAGGCCCACCCTGAATGGGTGGGGCCATGCCTCCATGGAAATTATCTCATCAGAGTTATCACCTACAGTTGGGTGGGGCACATTTCCATGCAAACAACCTAATCCAAAGGTTTCAACTCAATCCCCGCTAATATGTCTGCCCCATAAGATTGCATCAAAGAATATGGCTTTTTCTGGGGGACATAATACATTCAAACCAGCACAGGTACCATGAGCCCTCGATGTGGGGGCTTTCCCTTTTGAGGCTAGTTGCTGCAAGGGAGGTTAAACCTACTTACAATTTTGCCTAGGAGTCCCTCCAGACAGCCTCTTTGTTGCTCAGTTGTGGCCCCCCCTCAAGTCCACTTGGCAGGTTAACTCTCTACCCTACCTCCTACATGGGACATGACACCCAGGGGTGTAAATCCCCCTGGAAATGTGGGAAGTGACTCCTGGATATGAGCCTGGACCCAGCACTGTGGGATTTAGAGGATCTTCTTGACCAAAAGGGGAAGAGACATGAAACAAAATAAGGTTCCAGTGGCTGAGAGATTTCAAATGAAGTCGAGAGGTCACTCTGGAGGGTGTTATGCATTATATAGATATCACTTTATAGTTTTGAGTGTGTTGGAATGGCTACAGGGAAATACTTGAAACTATTGAACTGCAACCCAGTGACCTTGATTCTTGAAGATGATTGTATGACTATGTAGCTTACACAGTGTGACTGTGTGATAGTGAAAACCATGTGGCTTGCACTCCCTTTATCCAGTGTATGGACAGAAGAGTGGGAAAATGGGGAAAAAATTAGATGAAGAATGGTGTGGTATGGAAAGATTTCCATGTTCTTTTTTGCATTTCGGGGTAAGGAAAAGCTTCAAAAGTTGATTCTGGTGATGAATGCACAAATGTATGATGGTGCTGTGAATAACTGATTATACATTATGGATGACTGTAGGGTGTGTGAATATATCTCAATTAAGTGCTATTAATTAAGTGCTAAATTGTATGAGAGATAAAACTCTTATCCAAGCTACTAAGGATTCCACTCTGATCAATAAAATCAATTATAAAGACACAAAATATGTGTTTCAGTAAAGCTCTCTTGTCTAATAGCAATTGACTATTTTTCCATCAAAGGATTATACATAAATCATGGGAAAATGGCTTAAACTTGAATTTCCTAATAATTTCTAAAAGAAAGCTTGTGGTCATTCTGAAGAAGGCCCAGTAATTAATTCCGCTTTGTGATTTAACCTCATGCCTTCTCTCCTATATTGGAGCCATTGCTTACACCATAATGGCAATAAACTTTTCAAATTCTTTTAGGCTAAATTTTGCTTCAAGGGAAACAGGCTTATGTGGTGGGTTGAATTATGTACTCCAGAAAATGTTTAATCTTCATCCATTCCTGTGGGTGTGAATCCATTGTATTGGCAACATTGTCAGGCGGGGTCTGTAGAGAGGGTCACAGGGAGAAAGCTGAAGGAACGGAACCAGAAGTCACCTGGAACCAGAAGAGAAAGGAGAGGACATTGCCATGTGATAGGAAAGCCAAGGAACCTCAAGAATTGGCAGCTCACCAAAATGCTACTGACGTTGGGAAGAAGCAAACCCTCCAGCCTCTGAAACGTGAACCAATAAACTCCTGTTGTTAAGTCAAGCCATTGTATGGTATTTGTCTTAGTAGCAGGAAAAGCAAGACCCCAAGCTTCCATGGAAAGGCTTTAATCCTACAGAGATCTTGGAAAACCCAACCATTAAATCACCTTTGTCACAATTACCATCATCATAAATTGTGGGCTTTTGATTGATTGATTATTATATTCCCCACCTTTTCATGCAAAAATAAGTTTAATGACACCCACTGGAATATTTGCTGTATGACCCTGGGCCAAGCCTTGCACCTGACATGTAGTGTATTCTCAATAAATATCTGTTGAATATATGAATAAGTGAATAAATGCATGCACAGGTATGGATATAGCTTAGAAATAACAGCAACATGATATGACTGAGCTCCATGCTACCTCCTCTGCAGCAACACTGTTCAATGCAAGGGCATTTATTTCTGTTTTAAACTAACTCCTGGGGCATTTTCTGCCTGTTCTGCTTTTCTATAAACAGCATTATATTGCATCGATATCACGAATAATTTTTTAGCTCTGTGTGATAGGAACTATACCTTATACTCATTGTTTCACCCATTTCTCTCTATTATTGTTGAGTGGCAAACACACTTGTAGATGAAAATATGCTGGGTTAAAAGAAGCAAAAAGTATCAAGGTGGATTAGGAGAAATAGAAAAAATAAGTCAATGGGACACATGCAGGAAGGGATGGAAATCCTAAGTGGAACTGGGTAGTTCAGCTTAACTACCCAGTTAAGCTGTGAGTTAAAGTTTGCTTCTGATTCTGACATGGTCACAAAAACAAAAAAGTTCTGCCCTTCTGCAGTGTCCTTTTCCTTATTGTGATTGAGTTTCTAAAACATCCTCCTGACCTGTACATATTCCCTGGCTTCCTTGATTTATCATGTCCTATCATTACCAAGTAACCTGGATAATTTTTCCTTCTAAACAATGCTTTCCCACTGAGCAATTATTTGAAAGACAATGGAGCCAATTACTTCACTTCAAATATGTTCCAAATAATCAGGAATTTCTGAGAGCAAATTAGATGTGACATTTTTTTTCAAAGAATTTATGATTGAACTATATAACTTTTAATTTGATTTGTAAAATATATTATTCATGTTTTTGTTCTTTTAAAAGTAGACTGTAGGCTTCAACTTCTGAAAATGCAAAACTTTTGAAAAGAGGCCATTTGCTTCTTTCCTGCAGCCAGTCCATGACAGCATACTTTGGTATTGGGATGGAAAATTAGTTTTGCCCCTTTTGTAAAATCTGATTGATTCATTGTGGTTGCATAAAGCCTCATCTCCACTTAGAGGGAAAGAATAAAATGATTGATTAGTTATGTCTGCCATGATCACAGGTGAAAGGAATGATGGCACATATGTAAAGCACGTTGGCTAGTAAGTCTTTCTTACCAGTAAATGAAAACATGAATAAAATCTTTATCTCAATGACCATCACTGTTTATGGGTTTAGAACACCCTAACATTTAGTGGGGAAAGAAAAGGACAGACATGAGTTCAAATCTTGACATTTTCATATGTCTCTAGATAAAGGCAAAGGAATTTAAATTTTCTTCAAGGTGCAGTTCAATTGCATCATGTATAAAATGAAGATAATGATTCACAGCTAGCAGTGAAAATGAAGATAATGATTCCTAGCTAACAGTGAAGGACATCTTAAGGTTTAAATGATGGAGTATAACATTTGGCCAAGAGTAGCAACAACAGTGACTCAACACAACAACAACTAACGTATATGAAGTGATGACTATATGTCAGATATTGTTTTTCTTCCTTTCTAACCATGTGCTATAAATATGCAGAGTATTCATTGTCTTAGAATATTTTTCTAAAATATGAGAGGCAGAAAAAACTTAGAAGAGCCACTTGAAAAACAAAAATATGGAAACCCTTTTATGCCATTACACAGTGTCTTCTTTATATTAAAAACAACAGAGATTCATTGAGAGCTTTTAAGCATGATCATAAATGTAATCCTATATTTTTAGACAGTTCAGAGGGAATTTCAGTAAAAATCATTCAGTAGTTTAACACTTTGATGCCCCTCCTCTGCTCTAAATGGGCAACTCAAATGGATAAAATATAAAAAGAAAAAGACAAAGAGACATACTCAAGGTCAAAAATGAAATCCACAATACCATGGGCAAGAATTGGAAATTTTACAAAGCAGCGAAGGATCCTGAAGTTGTGAGCTGATGCCACTCCATGCAGGGGATTAGGGGGAATGTATGTCACAAAAGACGGGGTCAGTGTTTGAAACCAGGGGCCAGGGTGGGGCTTCTCCACTCTTGAGAGGAGGCTGAAGGGAGTAACTGGTGATGCTGCCTGAGCTACAGCTTGTATACCACAGGAGATGGGAGAAGCAGGGATTCAAAGACCCACACTCATGATCAGGAACTGACAAGTCAGTGCTGCTCTGTGTGGGCCCAGTGTCACCAGGGGAAGGAGCTCCCAACTGCTATTGAATCTGGTTCTGGACTGAGGAGTCTGGGGGCCTGGAGAGCAACCACCAAGAAAACCCAACATATATATGCATACACACACACAAGCACACATACACAATGGTTGAAAATCCCCCTGTGCAAATGAGCCTACAAACCGAAATTACTATGAAGAAATCTAATGCTAAGAAAAAAATACAGCAGAATTAATACTAGAAAATTAGCTGAGAACATGTAAATCAATTTTAGAGGACTGTTTGAAAAAGATTATAATTTTAGAATGTTAATCTATAGAATTTCAAGAAGATAAACAAGGGAATTATGTTCCTTAAAATAAAAAAAATATGAAACGTAACACTCAGATGTGAAGCAAGAACAGACTAACATAAAAAGCACGGTTTAGAAAGATTATCAGAGCTATCTTTAGAGTCTGTATTTCTAATAGCAGTCTCTTCAAAGTAATCTAGGCCTTTTCTATCAAGCGCCTCACAATTCTTCCAGAATCTTCCCCTTATCCACTTAAAAAGCCGTTTCAACATGTTTGGTATTTGCACACTCAGCAGCACCCCACTTCTTTGGCACCAAAATCTGTAATATTTGAAATAAAAATAATCAAAATACATTCAATACTTGTTACCATTAAAAGATAACCTGGAAGATAGTAGTGAGAAATTTAGGAAGAATGAAACTGAGGGAGATAAAAAGATTAAAATATGAAAGACGAGTTAAAAGATAAAGCAAGTAACTTGAGAAATGCTGTTCTGTTTTGCTAATGCTGCCATTATGCAAAACACCAGAAATGGATTGGCTTTTATAAAGGGGTTTATTTAGTTATGATGTTACAGTCTGAAGGCCACGAAAATGTCCAAATTAAGGCATCAACAGATGATGTTTTCACTGAAGAACACCCATGGTGTCTGGCAAGCCTCTGTTAGCTTGGAAGGCACGTGGTTGGCGTCTGCTTGCATTTCAAAATGGGTTTCTCCCAGGACATTTCTCTCTAGGCATCTGGGGGTATTCTCTTAGTTTCTCCAGAGCGAACTCTGGAGTAGCAAATGTCTATTTCAATGGCCATCTTCAAAATATCTCTCTTGGCTGCAGCTCCAAAATGTCACTTTTAGCAGGCTCTGAGGTCCTTCTGTTTGTGAACTCATTTATAGAACTCTAGTGACTTAATTAACACCCACCCTGAATGGGCAGCGTAACACCTTCATGGAAATTATCCAATCAGTCATTTCACTCACAACTGATTGAGTCACATCTCCATGGAGTCACTCAATCAAAGGATTCCAACCTAATCAACACTAATACCTCTGGCCCCATTAAAGTCTATTGCATTAAAGAACATGGCATTTTGGGGGACACAGTACATCCAAACCAGCACAAATGCCAATATAGATGTAGGAAGAATTATAGAAGAAGAAATTAGAGGGAGTGGCAAAGAAATGACATTCAAACAGATAATCACTAAAACTTTTCAAAATTGCAAATAAGTTCTTCAGATCTACATTAAACTCTGAATGCATTTGATAAAATTAAACTGTTATAATCAAACACTTTGCAGATTAGAAATAGAAATCCATTTACTTAACCTGGTAAATTAACTTAAAACAGTAAAATTTTAAAACTCTATAGCAAGTATTTTGCTTGATGGTGACATATTAAAAACTTGTCATGTCAAATTTGGAGTGAAATATGGGTGGCTGCTGTCCCCACTTCTACTCAAAATTGTTCAGATGATATTATATACATAGAAAATTCAAAGAATCTACAGAAAACTTAGAATTAATAGGGCACCTTTACAAGGTGAAAAATACACAATCAGTATTCAAAAATCAATTGGAATTCTAATGGTAGTGAGCTGAATTCTTTTTCTTCTTGTGGGAGTTTTTTTTTTTTTTAAACTCAGTTTTATTGAGATATATTCACATACCATACAATCATCCATGGTGTACAATCAGCTGTTCACAGTACCATCATATAGTTGTGCATTCATCACCCCAATCTATTTTTGAACATTTTCCTTACACCAGAAAGAATCAGAATAAGAATAAAAAGTAAAAGTAAAAAAGAACACCCAAATCATCACCCCCATCCTACCCTATTTTTCAATTAGCTTTTGTCTCCATTTTTCTACTCATCCATCCATACACTGGATAAAGGAAGTGCGATCCACAGGGTTTTCGCAGTCTCACTGTCACCCCTTGTAAGCTACATTGTTGTACAATCGACTTCAGTAGTCAAGGCTACTGCGTTGGAGTTTGATAGTTTCAGGTATTTACTTCTAGCTATTCCAATACATTAAAACCTACAAGTGTTATCTATATAGTGCATGAGAATGTCCACCTGAGTGACCGCTGGGCTCCATTTGAAATCTCTCAGCCAATGAGCTTTATTTTGTTTCATTTCGCATCCCCCTTTTGGTCAAGAAGATGTTCTCAATTACACGATGCCGGGTCCAGATTCATTCCTGGGAGACATATCCTGTGTTGCCAGGGAGATTTACACCCCTGGGAGTCAGATCCCATGTAGCGGGGAGGGCAGTGAGATCACTTGCTGAGTTGGCTTAGCTAGAGAGAGAGCGCCACATCTGAGCAACAAAGAGGCACTCAGGGGGGGACTCTTAGGCACAATTATAATCAGGTTTAGCTTCTCTGTTGCAGTAACAAGCTTCACAGGGGCAAGCACCAAGACAGAGGGCTCAGCATATCAAGCTGTCAGTCTTGTGGGAGGTTTTGGTACGAGTGTCTCAATCATTTGAGGCTGCTTCTAATTTAGCACAGGATGATTGTTTTGTTTGTTTACAATTGTCTCACCCTAGTCACAGTGACTTGTAACTCATGGGACTTGATATATAATAATTTTTCATTATTAAAGGGGGGCATTAACATATTTTAGTAGGTTTAACCAATGTTTGCTAACTCATTCCTTTATGACATCTGATCCCGTGTTTGGAGGAGAAGGAATATTTTTATGTATCTCTTGCTTGAAGATTTTTGTTTAAAATTTCTCTTTTCTTGTCCCATTTTGCTACTTTTGAAATAATTCTGTGAGTTTTGACAAATGCATGCAGTTGTGTCACCACCACAGAAATCAAGATATAGAACATTTCCGGCATCCTAAAAGGTTCCATTTTAAGTCTTGCAAAGAGCAGAAGTTTTAAATTTTGATGAAATCTGATTCATCATAATGTTATGTTATAGGTTAATCTTTTTGTGCTGTATATGAAAAATCTTTGCCTAACCCAAAGTTACAAAGATTTTCCACCTATATTTTCTTCTAAATTGTTATGGTTTTAGGTTTACACGTGTCTATGAATCATTTTGAGTTAATGTTGTATATGGTGCCTGGTCTCTCATTATCTGACTCTTGGCTTAGGTCATAGTTTAATTATTCTCTAATTTTCTAATATGAGCATTTAATGTTATGCATTTCCATCTAAGCATTGCTTTAACTGCATTCCACAGATTTTGCTTTACAGTGATTTTATTATTTATTTCTTAGTACTTTCTAATTTCTTTTATGACCTCTTTGAACCAAGCACTATGTAATTTATATATAGTGCTTTATCTAATTTTCTTATGTTTAGAAAATTTCAAGATATCATTCTTCTGTTGCTTTCTACATTAATTCTGTTGTCATTATAGAAAATACTTTGTGTGATTATAATTATTTTAAGTTTGTTGTGGTGTGTTTAATGGCCCACTTATGGTCTTTGTTGAGGAATGTTCCATATGTACTCGAATAGAATGTGCATTCTGCAGCTGTTGGGTGGCATGTCCTATAAATGTCTGTTAGGTAAGCTGACTTGATTGTGTTGATCTGGTCCTTTATATCATTACTGACTTGTTGCTTTTGTCAATTTTTCTATTGATTTCTGAGAGAGGAATGTTCGTGTCTCTAACTATAATTGTGGATTTAGTCTACATTTCTCCTTTTAGTTCTATCAGTTTTGCTATATGTATTTTGAAACTCTGTTGTAGATGCATATACATACAAGATTGTTATGTCTTCTTGATAAATTGATCCCTTTTAACGTTATGTATTATATCTCCTTTTTTTCCTAGCAATATTCCTTGTTCTGAAGTCTACTTTTTCTCCACTCCAGCTTTAGTTAGATTAATGTCTGCATGGCATATACTTTTCAATTTTTTTCTCTTAACCTATCCATTTATTTACAATTAAAGTAAGTTGACATATAGTTAGATATTGTTTCATATCCAAGCTGATGATCTCTGTCTTTTTTTAACCTCATATAGAGAACTCCAACAACTTCTACCTTTCCCACCCCAAGATGTTCCTATATTTCCTATACCCCCTATTCCCCAGATACCCAGATCCACCAATTTTTACATTTTGCCACATTTGCCCACCCTTCCTTCCTTCCTTCCTTCCTTCCTTCCTTCCTTCCTTCCTTCCTTCCTTCCTTCCTTCCTTCCCTATTTCCTTCTCCCTCCCTCTCTCTCTCTCTCCCTCACCTGCTATCTATCTGTCTATTCATCCATGCATTATCTATGTATCCATCTATTTATCAATCAGTTTTCTGAACACTTGAGTGCAGGTTGTATACATCATGCACCGTGAACATTTAATACTGCCATGTATAATTCCTAAAAATAAGGATACTCACTATTTAACCACCTTAAGTGCAGTTATCAAATTCAAGAAATTTAACACTGATATAAAGCTTAAAGTCTACCAATTATTTCAAATATCTCAATAATGTTCCTTTGAGCCTTTCTCCTTCCTTGATTGATCCTATTCAGGATCATGTATTGCATTTAGTGGTCATTGTCTCATTGCCTCTTTAGTTGTTCTTTCTTTCCTTTTTTAGTTTTTTAAATTGTGGGGACATATATACAACAAACTTTCCCATCTCAACCACTCCCAAGCACACCATTCAATAGAATTAATCATATTCACAATATTGCTGTACCACCTTCCATTACTAAAATTCTCCCATCTCCCCATAGTAACTTTACACCCATTATGCATTAATTCCCTGTTGCCCTGCCCCTACTTCCGGCAACCTATTCTCTAATTTCTGTCTCTATAAGCTTGCATATTCTCCAATATTTTATTTATAATTACCATGGGGCTTAAAGTTAACATCATAAATCTATAACAATCTCATTTGTTTTGATACCAACTTACCTTTGATACTATACACAAGCTATGTTCCTATAACCTGCCATCCCCCCACCCTTATGCAGTTCTTGTCAAAAATTACATGTTTATCTGTTATGAGTCCCAAACCACTCCTTTTCATTTTATGCATTTGACTTTTAGGTCCTGTAGGAAGTAAAAAGTGGAATTACAAACCCAAAATACAGTAGTACTGGCATTTATATTTATTCTTGTTGTTACCCTCACCGGAGATCTTTATTTCTTTATGCAGCTTTAGCCACAGTGTCTGCTGTCCTTTCCTTTCAAGTAGCACTCTCTTCAGCATCTCTTGTAGGGCTAGTCTTGTAATGAACTCCCTCAGCTTTTGTTTATCTGGGAACGTCTTAATACCTCCTGCAGTTTTTCTGGGTATAGGCTTCTCGGTTGGCAGTTTTTTCTTTCAGTACTTTAAATATTTCATCTCACTGCTTTCTTGCCTCCATGTTTTCCAATGAGAAATAGGCAATTTATCTTGCAGAGGCCCCTTGTACATGAGATATTTATTATCTCTTGTGGCTTTCAGAATTCTCTCTTTATCTTGGGCATTTCACAGTTTGATTATAATATGCCATAGTGTGGGTCTCTTTGGGTTATCCTGTTTGGAGTTTGTTGAGTGTAATTTGGGATGTTTTCAGCCATTATTTCTTTGACTATTCTTTCTGCTCCTTTCTCTCTTTCTTCTCCTTCTGGGGCTCCCACAATGCCTATATTCATACACATGATGGTATCCCACAGGTTCCTCAGGCTCTGTTCACTTTCCTTCATTCTTTCCTCTTTCTGCTCCTCAGACTGGATGATTTTAATTGTTTTATCTTCAAGTTCACTGATTCTTTCCTCTGCCACCTCCAATCTGCTCTTGAACCTCTAGGAAATTTTAAATTTCTGTTCCTGTGGTCTTCTGCTCTCTTTGGTTCTTTTCATAATTTCCTTCTCTCTGTTAATATTCCCTTTGTGTTCCTCTATCATTTTTCTGATTTTCTTTAGTTCTTTGTCCGTATTTTCCTTTAGCTTTTTGAATATAGTTAGGACCATTTTTAAGAAGGCTTTGTCTGGTATGTGCCAGGTCTGTTCTTCCTCATTGATGGTTTCTAAAGCTTTAAGCTTCTCTTTGCCTGGGCCATCATTTCCTGTTTCTTTATTTGTTTTCTAACCTTTTGTCAAATCAAGAAAAATTCTACTTAAAAGCAGTAGGATTTTATGGTGCTCTGGCTGCCCCCTTCCCTACCTCTCACTGGCTTAGTGCAGAGCCAGCTCGTGCTTCCATGGTGGGTCCCTGGTCCTGGTTCAGGAGGGAGCAGAGTAACCCTCATGGTAAGTTTTGAAAACCCAGAAATGTGCACCTAGCAAACATTGTAATAGAACAAAAATTGATTTTAGTGCCAATGGTTCATCATTAAAGTAACTTTAAGATGTACTAGAAGAAGAAAACAATATTTCCTGAAGGATGAGCTGAGATGAAAGAAGTAATCCTGAAAAAATAATTATGTAAATGTAGGGAAATCTAAATGAAAACTGGCTGACTAAAAAAATGGAATATTTGGTTTACAAAGACAGAACAAAATTTTGAGCATTTATAAATATGAAACAGGAATGGATTTTTTTTACTTTAAGCACCATAAGGATTATGTTCAAGATTTTGCATGATTTTAAGGAGACTATGGAAATCTTGATAAAGTTCAGATTTTAAATATGAATGCTGAAATCTTCTGATAATAAAAGAATAAAACTAGAGTGTATAAATTTCAAAGCAATAGGGGAGAAACTGCAATTAAACAAATCAATTAAGTCAAAAGAATGTAGAAAAGAAAATAAAAGAATATAGGAAAAGCTTGAAGAAGGAATTACAAAATACTGTGCTCAAGAAAGGCCATTTTTTGCCTGTTGGTAATTCCTGGGACATCTCAGATGCCACAGGCCTTTTCCTTCCCAGCGAGATCCTGAAACCAAGGCATTTTCAAGCAATTTCTCGTTTCCACACTTACCACAGTAGAAAGAAAACATAAGGCAATTGAAATATTCCAGCAAAAGCCTTGGACATGGGGGTCTCTATAGATTTCTTGTCAAGGAACAACCAAGGAGGGTAAAGTCAATATGCTCATAGCCAGCAGCCCAGACAACTGGCCTGGACTCTCCTGGGTACAATTAGAGCAGGCAAATCTGCTTATACTGTTCATGTTTAGTGTTTTGATCTTGTGATGATTTGATCAGGCATTCACTGATGATGGTTTTCCTTTAGGAAATGCCCCTCTTTATCTCATGATCTCATGGCTGGTTTTATTGGAATGTAAACTTGTCTGATATTATTATTACCATCATCATTACTCTCTTTTTTTGCTCTCTATTTGTCTCCATTTTCCTGTTTTACCACTTTCTCTGCTTTCATCTTTGACCTCCCTCAGCTCAAATTGTTTTCAGATAGCTTTATTCAGGTAGAGTTGAGTTTTGCTTTGTGATTTCCTCTAAGAGACTTCCTGTAACAGGTGATGAATTTATTCCACTTCCATTTACTAATATGACAGATACATATTTTTTTATCTCTGTGATCTTTTTAATGGTTTCTGTTTAAAGTCTTCCTTTGTTTTCTACATATGGCTATAATGTTTTGCCTTTTTGTCTTTACAATTCTTTCTAATAATTTTTAAAGTTCAAGCAGTACATTTTTTAGTTATTCTGGAGGCAACTTTTATATGTATATACATGTTAATTATAAGTGGTAAATATGTTCATAAAACTTTATTTCCTGATTTCTTGATTTCTTTCCTTTACTTCAGAGAAAGTGCTCTTACTGACAAGGTCTTTGAATGGGGAGGACAGAAACTGCCTGTGCTGGTTTGGCTGTATGATGTCTCCCAAAATGCCATGTAATTTAATGCAATCTTGTGGGGACAGATGTATTAGTGTTTATTAGATTGGAATCTGATTGAGTGTTTCCATGGAGATGTGACTCAATCAACTGTGGACAAGACCTCTGGTTGGATAATTGCCATGGAGGTGTTACCCCACTCATTCAGGGTGGGTCTTAATTAAATCACTGGAGCCATATAGAAGAGCTGACAAACAGAAGGAACTCAGAGCAGCTGTGAGTGACACTTTGGAGAGAAGCTTAGAGAGACATTTTGAAGATGTCTGTTGAAAGCTGACACTAACATTTTGGAGAAAGCCATTTTGAAATGAATCTGGGAACAAGCAGACACCAGCCTCGTGCCTTCTCAGCTAACAGAAGTTTTCCGGATGCCATTGGCCATCCTCCAGTGCAGGTACCCGATTGTTGATGGCTTACCTTGGACACTTTATGGCTTTAAGTCTGTAACTGTGTAAACAAATAACCCCCCTTTTATAAAAGCCAATCCATTTCTGGTGTTTTGCAGAATGGCAGCATTAGCAAATGGGAACACTGCCTGCTGTCTGGGATAGCGAGAAGAATATCATCTCTGAGGGAGCAGATGTCTCTGGAAGAGCCGATGGCAGATGATCATCTTTCTGTATGTCTCTTCTGTGACAGTGCATTTAATTTTTATGGTTACCTTTTGAAACATGCATGATTTGATTTTTGGTAACTTTGATTTCTACAGCTTATACTTGAAATTAGACAAATTAACTCTATTTTTTAATTAATAGAGGCTGAAAATTTAAAGACCCTCTAGCCAAAAGGAAAACAACTTGCACAAATGAAGACAGTTTCTTCCATTTCTCTAGCGAAAAATTACTCGCTGAATCTAAGTTAGGAAATTGAAAAAGACTTTAATTTTAGAAGCCACAAGGGGGCCATTTAATGCACTGGCAATTATGCATGAAATACCGTAAATGTGAATGTACCAGAGAGCACAACTATAATAAAATAGTATAATAAGCAGCTTTGGAGATAAGGTAGGTGAAGGTATTAAAACAATAACTTATCGAAGATGTTTAGCTATTGGCCATAAGAAACTGAAATTAGTTTTAAATTCATTTGTAAATTATCTGATTTAGCCAGGTGTAACTTTAAATACATGACATTTGATAATAATTTAGATTCACCAAAGTACATATTTTCACAGCCAGATCTTTATTGCTGCATGAAAAATTGATCAAAAGGGAAAAACATATTTAGGTGATAAAGAGCCTTTTAATATATCCAAGAAATTGGGCCCACACCCAACTTAGATAGGGAAGCTCCCTGAATTTTGAAAGATAGTATTATTTCTAAATCTGTGAGAAAGCACTTTTTTTTCTTATTTTCAATTATGCTAATCACATTTTATAGCATGTATAATGATATATGCACTTAGACCACATATATTTATTTATTACAGAAATAAAAACAAAAAAATGTATTTGGTGTTCTTTGTAATTTAATTGAGACAACAAATCTACAAAACAATGATGTGCTTTCCTGCTGCTATTTAGCTCCTAGGGGCACTGTTACACAGTAAGTGTGTTGGTTGCTAATGATGGGTAGTGGTGGAAAAATTGTGGATAGCGGTGGTGAGTTGAAGATGAGATGCTTGCTTTGGGCCTTTGGATCAAGAGGACCCTTAAAATAACTCCTGCATTTATTCATGATTCCCCAGTTCAGCACAAAGATGCTTTCATTTGGCCAGAAGCGTCTCTGCTCCTCTGAGCAGACACAGTGCACAATGCATGACACAGTGCATTGTACTATGAGCACAAAGATAAACACATCTTAATTCCTGTCCTCAAGGAATTTGTAGGAGAGAGAAAAACGTGCAAATGACTCTAATAGTAGGTGGATGTACTATGAGCTATAAAAGAGATATGATTCTGATGCCAAATGTCACCTCCCTCTTACCCCAAGATGTCCACATCCTGATCCCTGATATCTGAGAGTATGCTTTCTTACATGATGTTTTTGTTTTTCTTTGACTGCTCAAGCAAATACTATGCAACAGGTCCTTTCAGCAATGGGAATTTATTAGCTCATGGTCTTGAGGCAAAAAGGAAGTCTAAATCAAGGTGTCATGGAGGCAATGCTTTCTTCCCAAAGATTGACATTGGTTCCTGGGCTCCTCTGTCACATGGCAATGCACATAGCAGCCACTCCTGGCCTTTCTGTTTTCCAGGTTCCATTGAATTTCAGTTTCTGGCTGTTCCCTGTGGCTTTCTCTTTTTGTCCAAATTTTATTCTTCTTATAAAGGACTCCAGTAATAGGATTATACCCCATCCTGATTGAGGTAGGTCACACCTTAACTGAGTATCCTCATCAAAAGGTCTTACTTACCATGGGAACGGATTAAGTTTAAGACCATGTCTTTCTGGGGTACATAAATCTTCAAACCACCACACAGGGCAAAGGGACTCTGTAGATGTGACTAAGGACTTTAAGATGAGGAGATTACCTTGGATCATGTGGGTGGGCACAATGTAATCACCAGGGTCCTTAAAAGTGAAAGAAGGAGGAAGGAAGGAAGGTCAGAGGATTTGAAGATGCTACACTGCAGGCTTTGAAGATGGAGGAAGGGGCCACATGACAAGGAATGTAGGTAGCCTCTAGAAGCTAGAAGAGGTAAAGGAATCGGACTCTCCTCTAGAGCTTCCAGAGAGATGTCCAACCTGCTGACACCCTGATTTTAGTCCAATAAGACCCATTTTGGAGTCCTGACTTCCAGAACTGTAAGAGAATACATTTGTGTTGTTTTAAGCCACTGTGTGTGTGACAATTTGTTACAGTAGCAGTAGGAAATGACTATACCAAGAAGTGCAAGTAAGGAATCATGTTTCAGCTGGAGCAATAGAAAGAGTTTATTGGAGGAAGAAGAATTTTGTGTTGAGTTTGGAGAGATATGATTTTACCAGGCTGAAAAGGGGCATTCAAAGAGAGAGAATGCAAAAAACCAATGAGCAAAGGGGAGAGAATGCCATAACCTAATGGTGCAAGGGGGAGAGAATGCCATAACCTAATGGGCACATGCAGCCAGCTGAGAAGCACATTGAGAGGTTACTGTGAATAGTCCAGTTTGGCTGACCTATGGGGGGTGGGAAAAGTCTACACAGGGAAGGCAGGAACAGCTTGGGGAGAACCTTGAAGTTGGAGTCTGGACTCCAGATATTAAGGAGCTCGGGAAGAGTTTTGAGTTAATGAGTTACAAGATAAAGCTGTGTCCTCAGAAAGCTCATCTGTCTACAATATTTAGAAAGTTTTGAGCAGGGAGAGAATGGAGATGTGAGGACCAGTTGTGAGAAGAAAGATAATGAGGGAAGTCGTGCTGGGGATTTAAAGGAGGGATAGGGGGCAAGAAGGCAGACTGGTGAGCTGTATGTTTTAGTTACTCCTCCAGGAAAGTAGGTAAAAAGCCAGGAACTGCGTGGACTGGACACCACAGAGCAATCTGTCTTTGGGCATACTTCATACAACACTCATGAAAACGTGGAACTGCTGAGATCAGCGAAATCTTATGTTTTTGCGGCCAGGGGACCCACGCCCCCCTGCCAGGCTCAGTCCCGGGGGAGAGGGGCTGTCAGCTCCAGGAAGGAGAAGGGAGAATTGCAGTGGCTGCTCTTATCGGAAACTCATCTACTGATTCAACTCCAACCATAGATAGACTGAGACCAGACACCAGAGACTCTGAGAGCAGCCAGCCCAGCAGAGAGGAGACAGGCATAGAAAAAAAACAACACGAAAAACTCCAAAATAAAGCAGAGGATTTTTGGAGTTCTGGTGAACACAGAAAGGGAAGGGCGGAGATCAGGCCTTGAGGCACATATGCAAATCCCGAAGCAAGGCTGATCTCTCTGCCCTGTGCACCTTTCCTTAATGGCCCTGGTTGCTTTGTCTATTAGCATTTCAATAACCCATTAGATCTCTGAGGAGGGCCGGTTTTTTTTTTTGTTTTTTTTTTTTTTAAATCCTTTTTGCTTTTTCTAAAACATTACTCTAAGAAGCTCAATACAGACAAAGCTTCAAAGAATTGAAATTTGGGCACGTCAAGTCAAGAGCAGAACTAAGAGAGCTCTGAGACAAAAGGCAATAATCCAGTGGCTGAGAAAAATTCACTAACAACAACTTCCCAAAAAAGGGGGGTGTCCGCTCACAGCCACCATCCTGGTGGACAGGAAACACTCCTGCCCATCGCCAGCCCCCATAGCCCAGAGCTGCCCCAGACAACCCAGTGTGACGGAAGTGCTTCAAATAACAGGCACACACCACAAAACTGGGCGTGGACATTAGCCTTCCCTGCAACCTCAGCTGAATGTCCCAGAGCTGGGAAGGGGAGCAGTGTGAATTAACGAGCCCCATTCAGCCATCATTTGAGCAGACTGGGAGCCTCCCAACACAGCCCAGCAGCCCAGAACTGCCCTGGGGGACGGCACTCACTGTGACATAGCACAGTCATCCCTCAACAGAGGACCCGGGGTGCACAGCCTGGAAGAGGGGGCCCACTTGCAAGTCTCAGGAGCCATACGCCAATACCAAAGACTGTGGGTCAGTGGCAGCAGAGACAAACTGTGGCAGGACTGAACTGAAGGATTAGACTATTGCAGTAGCTTTAAAACTCTAGGATCATCAGGGAGATTTGATTGTTAGGGCCACCCCCCCTCCCCGACTGCCCAGAAACACGCCCCACATACAGGGCAGGCAACACCAACTACACACGCAAGCTTGGGACACCAATTGGGCCCCACAAGACTCACTCCCCACTCACCAAAAAGGCTAAGCAGGGGAGATCTGGCTTGTGGAGAACAGGTGGCTCGTGGACGCCACCTGCTGGTTAGTTAGAGAAAGTGTACTCCACGAGAGCTGTAGATCTGATAAATTAGAGATAAGGACTTCAACTGCTCTACAAACCCTAAAAGAACCCTATCAAGGTCAGCAAATGCCACGAGGCCAAAAACAACAAAATTATAAAGCATACGAAAAAACCAGACGATATGGATAACCCAAGCCCAAGCACCCAAATCAAAAGACCAGAAGAGACACACCTAGAGCAGCTACTCAAAGAACTAAAGATGACAATGAGACCATAGTACGGGATATGAAGGAAATCAAGAAGACCCTAGAAGAGCATAAAGAAGACATTGCAAGACTAATAAAAAAATGGATGATCTTATGGAAATTAAAGAAACTGTTGACCAAATTAAAAAGATTCTGGACACTCATAGTACAAGACTAGCGGAAGTTGAACAACGAATCAGTGACCTGGAAGATGACAGAATGGAAAATGAAAGCATAAAGAAGAATGGGGAAAAAATTGAAAACTCGAAATGGACCTCAGGGATATGATAGATAATATGAAACGTCCGAATATAAGACTCATTGGTGTCCCAGAAGGGGGAAGAAAAGGGTAAAGGTCTAGGAAGAGTATTCAAAGAAATTGTTGGGGAAACTTCCCAAATCTTCTAAACAACATAAATACACAAATCATAAATGCTCAGCGAACTCCAAATAGAATAAATCCAAAAAAAACCCACTCCGAGACATATACTGATCACACTGTCAAACATAGAAGAGAAGGAGCAAGTTCTGAAAGCAGCAAGAGAAAAGCAATTCACCACATACAAAGGAAACAGCATAAGACTAAGTAGTGACTACTCAGCAGCCACCATGGAGGCAAGAAGGCAGTGGCACGATATTTAAAATTCTGAGTGAGAGGAATTTCCAGCCAAGAATACTTATCCAGCAAAGCTCTCCTTCAAATTTGAGGGAGAGCTTAAATTTTTCACAGACAAAGAATGCTGAGAGAATTTGCTAACAAGAGACCTGCCCTACTGGAGAGACTAAAGGGAGCCCTACAGACAGAGAAACAAAGACAGGACAGAGAGACTTGGAGAAAGGTTCAGTACTAAAGAAATTCGGTATGGGTACAATAAAGGATATTAATAGAGAGAGGGAAAAATATGGCAAATATAATCCAAAAGGATAAGATGGCCGATTCAAGAAATGCCTTCACGGTTTTACGTTGAATGTAAATGATTAAACTCCCCAATTAAAAGATAGATTCGCAGAATGGATCAAAAAAAATGAACCATCAATATGTTGGACAAGAGACTCATCTTCGACAGGGACACAAAGAAACTGCCTGAAAGGATGGAAAAAAATATTTCATGCAAGCTACAGCCAAAAGAACGAGGGTTTGTAGCATATTATCTCAGATAAATAGACTTCAAATGCAGGGATGTTTTGCGAGAGACAAAGAA